>NW_019170051.1:0-235850 GCF_001792695.1 Aspergillus bombycis | reverse complement strand
TTTATAATAATGATAAATATTATTTTTTTATTTTTTTTTAAAGAAAAAAGAAAATTAAAAAAAATGAGAGGAAATAATATTAATTGCTTTTTTAGTCCCAAAGTCAGTGTGGGCTTTTCTCAATCTCCAAATAGGAACCAGTTCCTCGGGTGACCCTCAAGGTTTTGATGGGTCTCTTTTGGCTTTCCTTGGTTTTGGTTTTTTTGGTTTTGTAGTTTTGAATTTTTCTTTTCTTTTCCTCTCTCTTTTTTTCCCTTTTTTTCTGATGAGAGGGGAAGTGGTTATTTTACTATCCAAGACTTTGCTTATTTTATTTTATTATTTATTATTTTCTACACATCTCCAACCCTCACACCCACTCTCTCTATAATCTCGAATTATAGGAAAGAACTCATTTCCCTCATCACTCCAAAAAGTCTAACACCCTAATCTCACGGGAAATTAAAACCAAAAAAACCCAATTGCTTATTTTCTATTTTTACCCATGGGCAAATTCCACCGTCTTCAACATCATCATAATCCTCATTGTAATAGCGTTTAATCATTATGATAATCTCAAAAAGAAATAAGGAAAAAAGAGTTAGATTTGGGAATTAAACAACACTTGTTTCAAAAGTAAGATCCCTGACAAATCGCGATAAATTAACCAACCCCAAGACTCCCTCTTAATCTGAACAAAAGCAGGGGAGAGTGGGAGGATAGGGGAGACATCTGAAACTCCGGCATCGGAAAAGTATAGTAGAGTCATTCTTATTCTTTCCTTTTTGGATTGCATTCTATAGGCTGTGCGTAAGCTGCGATAATATCATGGCTCTAGTACTATCTAATAAAAGGTGTCGGTGGTGCTTGGTTAGCCATACAGGACGGAATAAGAGAATTAAAAAAATAAAATATAATCCAATGATCTAGAAAATGAAAAGGAGGGAATCGATGTGGGTTTTCCGCAGAAACAGTGAAGTAAAAAGACATATGGAGTCGAAAAAGCACCCTCTGACTAAAACTACGGATATCCTCTCAGGAGAGAGAGAGGTATGGAGTCCAACTACATGCGTACGTACACCGTATGTCACATAGTAACTCCGTACTTCCGTGCTTTGCCCTCCCGTGGTGTGTCTTGCCTGTGTGGTGTGTGTGAGGGAGTGTGCGCGAATAATCATCAGGGGCGGTGGGCTGAACACAAGAGATGTCGACGACTAGCACTAGGGAAGAAGCTCCCTCACAGCCAATGTCGAATGTTTAGTGTAAAGGGGGGGGCGGCGGGGGAGACAGTTTGTGCCGTGTCTCTAGCAAGTAGTGTGTCTGGAGGGGGCAACCAGCACTAAAGCAGCAAAGCGTGGGCAGAAAGTCAGAAAGGGTCAGAAAAATGTAAAAAATTTCCACTGGCGCAGGCAACGCCAAGACTTGAGCTTAGATGCAGCGACCAAGGTTCGCCGTGAGCCCTTGAGAGTTGGGTGTGTTTCAAGGTAGCGGGGAAGAGGGAGATCACAAAGATGCGTCAAAGGGTATACCCGTTCCGTGGGGGAGACTTTCTCGCTGGCCGACTGGAGATAGAAAAGCTCCCAGTGAGAAAGTAGTGCTGGATTAGTGGGTCCACTTTAGTTTAGAACTCCACTTCCTGTACGCTGATTGATTGATCTTGTGTCCCTTTTTCTCTTTTTTACGGAGGGCTCTGTTCTTCCAACCCATCGAAGGTGGAAACTTTTCAAGCCTCCCGAAGATTACCGTAGTAGTCTTTAGGATAGATGTATGCATTGTAGCTACAAAGAAATAAAATACCATAGATCAATTAAAAATGTTATAAAATAGACAATGGTCAAAAACAAGAAGAAGCAAATCTATTAAAAAAAAATCCCAGTACGCATTCCTCAGCAGACCATCACAAAGTCCAGTGAAGGCCAAGAATCGAGTCCCGAGCCTTCCCGCACAGCGATTGGCCTGTTTGCTCGGAGAGGATGGTGAGTTGGCCTCCTGGCAACCTGCAGTGTGCTGCGGGATGCAGTGACGGCGGTAATACCGGTAATACTCCTTCGAGGACCTCTGATTCGCACAACCATCCACATGACTCTTGTATCTTTACCCTTCTTTTTACTTTTCCTGTTTGACTTTCTGAGGCTACGATGGAAAAAGCCAGCCTGCGAGATCTTGTAGTGGCATGTCTGTCCTTCGGTATGGAGCACGTGCATATAGAGAGCTGCATAGCTGTTAGGAGCTTTGACAAACATTCCTTTTTCCCCCTCATGGTGCTGTGCGATTCATGCTGCAAATGCCGGCCGCGTACTCCATTCCTTTGGTAGCATGTACATACATACATGCATGCGTCGAGGTGGTGATTTTGCCTTGCTTATACGATGTCCTGGACTGAACCGAGGGGGAGGGGAGCATTGAGGGGGACAGAAGATGATAGACAAAATAGATAATTAGGTTAGATAGGGTAGTAGTCTGTCTAGGTATGGTACGTTATACTTCATGGCATTTGCATGCATATGAACTACCATCCATGGAGTGAGTTAGATCTCGGAGGTGAGGTGGTTTTCGGACACGGACACATACATAAACTCTGTTTGGATACCTGAATCCATTCGGAATATACTCCATATGTACAAGCGTTAAGCGATTGAAGTAGAAGAGGGGGGAGCGAACGACAACAAAAATTAATTAGAAGAAAAAAAAAATGAGCATAAGAAGAGAGCAATACTGAAAACGCTGCACAATGACGACATAACAAACACAAAGCGTTACACCCGACATTTATTCTGCAGAGATCATGCTCTTCCCGCGTGTTCACCAATCTATCATGGTAAAGCATCTCTCGGGGTGAAATGCCCGAGGTTGAACGGCGCGTCATTGTACATACATGCCACATACAGCATACATACGTCCTTACGTACAGTGATGGAAGAGGCACCATCCCAAGCCACTTACCGATGATACCATCTGCAAGCCCACACCCACTATACTTCTTTCTAGATAGAAAGCGGATGTCAAGGTTGCGTGTGATGTGTTCTATCATCGTCACTTGGCTGGGACCGCTAGTGGATTTTCTCTTCCCGCTCTGACGTCGGTGTGGAGAGTTTTCCTAGTTCGTTCGCTCATGCCCTACAACCTCAAGGGAGTACTCGAGAAAACTTGATGGTGACATTCTGCGAGGATGGGACAAAGCTCCTAGGATAATGGCATTCAATCCTACACCGAGGTTGCGATCAAGGCGTTGCAACTTTTCTTCCTTTCTCCCACGGACCGAGGATACACGCGCTCGACCACGGAACCTTTACATGGTGGCTGCGATCGAAAAGTAAAATCAGCCATGAAGGGGAAAACCCGGGCGGTAGACTGCCGGGCGGTCCAGCGGGATATACTCCTATTGTTTCCATCCATGTGGACTGGAAAAGTATCCGATACAACTATGTACTTTTCCCCTTATACTTAAGCGTCTACATAACTCTACAACATCAACATGTAGATATTCCTAAATCTAGAAGATCGAAAAAGCAAAGACAATCATCGACAATCACAAGGCATAGCTCGAGGAAAATATGCAGCTACTGCAAATCGCAAATGCTATCTTGAAGATCCCCAGCGTTCGGGAAATAATCCATTGCGTGCAGTTGGGAACCTGTCGATACTTCGGCGCAACTCCGACAAGCGGGGGGGATTTCCATCCTTTCCCGCTTTTGCCACAACCAACCTTGGTTGACATCTTGACTTTCTTGAACTCTCAGTGAACCGAGTGTACAAAAACTGAAAAGTCTATGTGGAAAACGTGAAAATAAGAAAACCAACAATTTAATCTAATATACATACCGCTAAAACATGACTAGTTCTTCACGATCAATAGTCTCTCCCAGAAAACATATCATATCATAAAGTTGCTCTCAAGAAACCAAACCAGCAACCCACAATACCAAACCTCCAATTCAAAGAAAAACAACATGTCAAGTGGATAAGCAAGTCCCCGACCCAAAAAAAAAAAATTCGAAATTGACATCTGCAGCCACTCGGTCGGGGCGCCTTACTAGATGCCCACTCTGATAGGCACAAGTCATCGACTAGCTTGGTTAAAGTTTCTGCTGTCCGTCCACATTGATGTTCCCCAAGCGAAGAAGAAGCGGATCACTCTTGATGCAAGGATCCACTAATTTGTGTTTTTTGTTTTTTGCTCCCCTGTCGCTCAGTCGGCTTGCATGGGTTTATTGTGAAGGATGAGCAAATCGGGTCTTCATAGGCTGGAGAACATCTCCGAGACTGTGCTCGGATCCATTGTCTATCGAGTACGCGGGAGGTGGTTACATCTGTGGCTTTCGTAGTTAGAAGACCCTATTTTGTATGTATACAGTGCTGTACTCCGTAGTATGGGTAAAATCGCAAATTGGAGTCGATCCGGGTTGACAACCAGAACGAACCAAGAAAAAAAAAGGAAACCAGAGCCCAATGATAGGGGAACCATCCGCGGAACCCGAATAGAACCAATCTTAATCGGAACTCAAGGAAAACAGAAGAACGTGGGTCAGGGAGTCCACACGCTGGGCACGAGGCAAGCCATGTGATGAGGATGGGCGTGAGGAACGCACGCATAGTTAGATCGTGCTAGAGCAGCAACTTGTTAACGTGGAGTCAAGCTTAAGGATTTACATTTCGATTTTCTTCAGCCCTTCGCGAAGAGGAAAACTGGATCTTCCTAGTGTGGTGGCTAGAGGGGTAGTGAGGGTATAGAGCGGTGGGCGCTAGTCCACTAAGGTTATGAGGAACCTCAGCTACTTTAAATTAAAAGGGAAAATCATTTGAGAAGCTATGGAGTCGAACATGATGGGGACTTTCTTTTTCTGTGTGGACTGTATACTCGTCCAAGTGGGAGATTGAATGAACATGCATTTGGTTTTCATACCGTGCGTAATCATTATTTGTTCGTAATAGCCACCATACTCCGTATGCTGCTCTATTGGATTGGATTTCGGTAGTCTACGAGTGAAGGAAG
This sequence comes from Aspergillus bombycis, assembly GCF_001792695.1. Classification (NCBI taxonomy): domain Eukaryota; kingdom Fungi; phylum Ascomycota; class Eurotiomycetes; order Eurotiales; family Aspergillaceae; genus Aspergillus; species Aspergillus bombycis. The sequence goes on along the minus strand of NW_019170051.1, from coordinate 230,878 downwards.
AAACTAGGATAGGTCATACTGCTAACCTCCCACGACTGCAGACTGTTACCCCTGTAGTTTTAACTTAGTTGAACTGGACTATTAACCTTGAGTATAGAGTACTCCGTACTCTATACCTCCACCGGATATACTTTGTTTTTCGGAGGCTGGCTATCCAACCATACGTCTGTACCCAAGGGCAAACGAACCCCTAACTTCGGTGCTGATACCTACGGAATCTATCCCGAGATCCTTCGGATACAGCTCCCCGTCGTCAAAAACCGTTACAGGATAGGAGTCGAAGCCGAGCCGCACCCACGAACACATTGTTATTATGATCCTCAGAACACTTACCTTGATCGCAAGTAACAACCACCGCGCGAAATGACATTACTTCTAAATATAACCGGAATCGAGGATATTGCGTGTATGTCCGGGACATCCTTGGCAATGAACAGTAATTTTGCGAAAGCCCACTTGTATCCGAGTCCATCCTAGCCATGCGGGATACCTGCCATCTGGCGGTAAATTTGCCTTCAGGATATCTCGTGCGCCTTGCTCCACCGCAGTGATGGTCGAATGTCCTCCGCTCCTGGCGAAACGGAGATGGCCAGAACAGGAGTCCCGAAATCGCAGAGGATTTCGCGCGATGGAAGAGGCCCAAGCGGACATGTATTGCGTAAACCCGCGGGAACAAAAAAGCATGGTTAGTAACGCATGGATGGAGGATGGTTGTTATTTTTAAAACAGATTGGGAAATGAATGAGGATAACGCTTAACCTACCCCAGTTAACCAAGGGTTTGTATTCGCAATAGAATAAATCAGAATAAAGTAAGGGTCCAACAGTGTAATACCAAACCCAGTCTGTCGTCAACCACCAGCACACACCTAATATGATACTGAGTTCTGACTCTGGCTCTGAATCTAACCATGGGTTGACAGGCTTTTTGCTGCTGGTTTGCCTCCTTTGGCCGCCCAAGACCCGCAGTGACCTCTGTTCTGCAAAAGCCAAAATTTTGGAGCGCCAGCCATTCGGGTACAACACTTCACCGCTTTTCCTGTCAGAGTCCAACCTCTCCCCTTTTAGTCTCATCCTTAGTCTCTACCACAAAAACCAACCCCCGAAAAGGGACTAGCTCGAACCGTCACCCTAACTAAGACTAAAAAGAAAAAGAAAAAACAAAAATGGGGATGCGATGCCGTGCCCTTAAACTTTTCCCTTCCCGGGCTCCACCACGCAACAGGGATGGGTCTAAACCCTTCTTGGCAGGTCACAAAAGCCCACACCAATAGGGACTCGCTCGCCCCTTGACACGGCACATCAGAGGAGTGAAAAAACGCGTAACGCTTGAACTCCAGCCACCCGCTGGCGAATCATGGCCCCGCCTGCAGCAACCACCACTATTCCCAATTTCGTTGCGGGGTTCCTGATCAAGTAATCCGGTGGGGCCACTCATTTGTCGAAAAGAGTGCACTCGATACGAGTTACTTCTTAGTCGGAGTCTGCCGCAATGGTTTCCGCTTTGGGCGAGGGGGAGGTTATCCAGTGCGGGATGGATGATGAGGGGCCCAGTGGCGGTCTTTGCGGCTTGTGCCTCAATGCTTGATTTGTTGATACTGGTGGTTTTGCCGGAACCCTAAACTTTTTGGCTTGGGTCTCTTTTACTGCTTTTTTGAGTTTGATGGGAGGCTGCTATAGAGAGAGTGGCTTTTTGGCGACATGCCGTGGGAAATTTGTTTGGGTGGTGAAAGTGCTGATGGTCTATGCGTGCGCTGAAGCTGAAGCTCTCCAATAACTATTTACTAGTAAAATGAACGATGGGGAGAATTGCTAGTAGAATGGATGTCTGCATTGTGCACTGACTGTTAGATGATTTTACTAGCTGAACTATCACAATGTAGTTCACACCGTTATGATCGCGTTGGTTATATTTAGGAATGTTAATTTCGCTTCCCTCGAGGGGGGTGGATAGTCCGCTGAAGTGTACGTAGCTATCTTGTTGCCAAGGATCCGAATAAGCACTGGTTTGTATAGTCCGTGTTTGTCCGCAGGAGCTTGATGGATGTATAATCCGGGCTTCAACGTCCTTTTATGTATACATACAGTTGACATCTGTATACGTGCACAATAAGAAGTACATTTCAAAACAACTCAAAAGGGACTAAACAACAGTCATAGAAATTGGCACCGCAGCGGATAATCTCGGCAGATGGGGACCGCCATCGGCACTTTAGTTCCAGAAGGTTGAGTTCGAGTCTTCAGGAACTGATGATCCCCGATACTTTAATTGTGAAAATTGTTTACCCGGATGAGACGTATAATGATTCAGGTATTGGGTAAAAAGAAAAAAAAAATAAAAGGAAAAAAAAAAGAAAATCTAAATTTTTTTTAAACATCTGTCATCTGCACGGGGTCCATCTTGGCAGATCCATTCGGCAGATCGTCATGATTGGCGTTATTGTCTCTGGTACGGGCGCAAGAACCCAGTAAGGGAAAGGGGTTTGTATAATGCATTGTTTACATCCTGGAATATAGTATTGGATTGTATATGCATGTGTGAGGGAAGTTTGAGATTTTGAGGGGAGGATGCTCGTTGGGTATGTTTGCGGAATTGTCTGCAGGCTGGTTGATACATTAGTTGGTAGCTATTTCGTCCCCATGGACATACAGAGAACAGTGTACCTGAAATTCCAAAATCTCTCCGTTCCACGGACTAAGGAAAACCTTGTATCTTGAAGGTCTACGGGGTACGGATCACAAACCCGCGTGCTGAGGTCCCCGAAAGGCCGGAAGAACCACTCGAAGCGCCAAGCTAATAGAGCAACCGATAGACCATGCGCCTTGAAGGACAAAAAGAAAATCTCCATCCAGTATGGATATTAATTTACGATTTAAACTTGTCGTGTATAAGGGGGGGGGGATTTCACTTCCGCGTGTCCCCCCAAAATTCTGATCAAACCGCATCTGACTCCATCAAGAGGGTTAGACTGTTAGTACTTGATGCAGCTAACACTCCCAAAAGGGCAGGCTATGCCTACGCGCATTCCTCTAGGGGAAATTGATCACTCTCAATTGGTGGCGATTCCCGACAACCAACTGCCTACATCGGTAAATACTACCTAGTAGCCTCGTTCAGTAGCTTAGAGAGGTTAGTGCTAAACTCTTTCGAAAGAGGATGCTAAGTTTAAGTAGGTTAGCTAGGCTGACTAGCCAACTCAATCCAGGATCTAACCCACACACATGGTTAGCACCAAGTCCTGGAATGGTAATTACTATGCTGAGAGAGGTATAGTGTGGGAGCGGATCCCATACCCCCTATCCGAACTAAGATAAGCCTACTGCAAAAAGAGCAGCGGCTAAGAAAATTTCATGGCGCACGCGATTGGTGCGCAGGCATGATTCATTTTTAAGGAAAAGACAGGGTGATGCAGCCACATGCCCCAGGGACGGCAGATAGTCGATAGCCGAGCTTGGCTCAGCCAGATAACCCAATCAGAGGAATCGGACCCACAGGAGCTGACGCGTGCACATCTCACGAAGCTTTCCTTATTTTGGAGGGGCCTTACTGCTTTGGGTATGGTATCGTGGAAGGTTTGCTTTTGGCTGTGTTTAAATGGGGGCATGATGGTGGTTGTTGGGTCCCTTGGGGGTATTTTGGAATTGAAAAGACTTTCCCAAAATACCAGAAAAAGAAAATAGTATTACCCAATATCAATAGCATACTACCTCCCCCATAGGGAAATGAGCAAAAGAAAAGCACGCTCCCCCGCAAGCCCATTACCCTGAATCCCTGCGTGCGATCCTGGCCCGGCTCCACAACACTGCCACTCTCAGGGTTGCGGCTAGCAGTCAGATGAAACGCGCCGTTCATCCACACTAGAGCCGGAGCTGGCGTCCCACCCTCTTCAAGAACAGCACTCTAACTGGAGTTTGATATCGCGCATGATATCACTGGGCCCTAACCGTCAGATTGGGCTGCCGTGGGAAGGGGGCCGAGTGATGCTTGTAATAGAACGACTTGTTATCATTTCTACGGTATGGGTATCCATTGTTTGATTAAGTCTCATTCAACTGGTTAAGCAGCATTACGTAGGTCTCAGGGGTATCCCTGTTTTTGTTCTTCAGGGTAAAATCTTTACCTTGCTGGTTGCGTTTGCGGCTAGTTCTCATTGTTAGGTTTGATACTTGCGGTGAATTCAACGTGCCGGCCAAACTATAGATCTTCAATTATAGTCTGTAGCAACCTACAACAACATCTCTAACGTTTCTTTCTCTCTCTTCAAGAGTCACAAAGATGAATGGTCAAACAAGGACCCTTGAACAAGCTTCACCTGGCAGCAGCCTTTGGCGTGATCCCCAACGGGAAAAACACATCTAGTGTGCAGAAAGTGGAGCCCCACGGTCTTGGCGTATGTCAATGGCGGTGGTGGGCATGTGCTGGTCGTCCATGGAAGGGAGAGACGATGGATGGAGGAATCTCAGTATGAAACCACACAGACACTGTGCATCCAACTAACTTTGAAACCCACATGCAGGAATCCAAATTTCTCTTTGGCTAATATTCGGTGAAATAGATTGAATGATTGCGTACGTACTCCGTACAGTGGTTGTCACCTTGCAGTGGATTCGGTCGGGCTGGCACCCGTTTCCTCGACCCCAAAATGCAAACATGGGTCGAGGCAGACCTTGATCAAAGCGTTCGAGCTTACGACTTCCAGGTGGGATGGATGGGAGTCCCTGCATCTGGGGCTAACTGGAAGGGGCAGTTGAGTAAAATGACATGGACAAGAATAGAAAATGGTGGTTTCTGTTCCTGAGTATCACTATGGGGACCTTTTCATGTTATAGAGATGATCCTTCCGGATGGGGGTCGTCATCTAGTCTGCCACCGGTCACGATGGCGACGGGAGAAAAGCCATTGTAGTGTCCGTAGAGTAATGCTATGCAATTTGTAGTATCTCAACACGAAGCTAACAGTCCATGTGCAGATACGAAATGTCTGAACACACAAAAGAGACGCTCGGTACCTGATCTCTCACATGAACCGAGGGGCAACGCAGGTACTATCTATTTCTCCCTCCACCCCAGAGTCTCATTCGAGACGACGATTGCAACTGCAAATTTGCCTTCGCGGACGACGAAGGCGATATGTTCTATTTTAATCGCTGTTAATTTCAGGTTGCTTCGTAATGCACTCCTCTCGGACCTCTCGCCCCCAGGACGGGACGAGAAGTAGTTTAGCTACGAGTTACCCTGTGCCCTACTTCCTTTTCGGTCTCGCCGACAAAAACAGGGAAATTGAGTAGGAGAAAGCAGCCACATCTAGGAAATTATTTCCATGCGATTCAACCCTATCAGGCGCGTGTCCGGAGGTAAGGTGAGCGAGGGGAGGATGCAGGGGTACCATGCTGTGGTGTCTGCATTGCAGATAGAGAGAATCGGTATTTGCCGTTCCTCGGTCTGTACTCCATACTAGGATGTCTAATAGATCGACTTTTACTTTTTCTTTTTTTTCCTTTGTTTTGTTTTTGGGATATTGGTTATCTGACTTATCGACTGTCACCGGGCTTCGACTCGCTATCGAAGGGCCGACGAATGCCTATGGTAGCTCCAGTATACTCCGTGCATACCAATACAATTGAGGTACTCTCCCTCCTCATTCCGAGCCAGTCAAAATCCACATAACTACAAACACAAAAACATTCAAATTAAATGGTATGAGATCTCAGCTCGTAGATGCGAAATTGAAAATTGAAAATAAAAAGAAAAAAATTAATTTGAAATGAAGTAAACTGAAATGTAAGACCCCAATTTAGGAGGCCGACGCTCGAGCGTCCATTCAGACCCTTACTAACTAGTGGATTAGTTCGTTGACTTTACTTCCCAAACCAAAACATCATCCACTATCAATCCATCTGATTTAATCTAGCAAGAAAAAATACCTCACAATCCAGCATATATAAATAGATAAAATTAAATCAAAGGATGGGTAGTATTCTCATCATCCAGGGTCCTACGTAGACACATCCCTAGTTGACAAGACTGAGGTGACCTCCGAACCAGTCAGAAGGTCATCACAACAACATATCTGATACAGACGTTCCAAAATCCCACGCAATCCCTGAACCATTCCATGACGACCACTCAGTCTGCAGGGCTCATCCGAGAATGTTCGACCATTGGCTGACCTTTCCCCACAGATCCCTGCCGCCAAGCCCGCACATGACAAGGGCGATGGAGAAGGCTTACGCGGCACTTTGCTTTAGTCAACTACAGACACGGGCTGCAGGGCGAATGCTTGGCATCCGCGACATGTGGCAAATCAGTAAAGAAAAAGAGAGCGAGAAAAATAAAACAAATCAAATAAATCAAAAAGACAGAATTTAGTCGACCTTTTTTGGTTTTTTTTTTACAGGGTAGTTTTTTAGTTCGCAGGAGAGGTGTCGATGCATGTGTATGTGTGTGTTACATTTCATGATCCTTAAAGTGAGATATGTCAGTAGGTTTCCCTAGGGTTATGGTGATTGTCTCTTGAGTTTGTTGGTCTGGTGGTACAGAACGGTTGCCAGATACTGGAAGCGTACATAATGCGTATTGTTGCCCCTCTGCTTAGGTCAGCATTTCTATATTCACATCGCAATCATAGGAGTAGTTTATACCAGCAGATGTATAGAAGTTTCTCATGAAGAGTGTATCAGATAGATCCATGAAATATATATACTCCCGCTTAATATATATGCAGTAGTTACAAAGCAGAATGCCTGTCATCAGACATTTACCCAGTGTGCACCTGTTTCAATGGGATAAAGTTGAATATATATATATTTTCATCAATCTGAGACTCATACATTTGTTCTATAATGGAAGAGAAAACAGAAGAAAATGGAAGAAAGACAGAAAAGCCAGACATTAAAAAGAATAGTAAATGTCGTGCAACATCCCAGCCCAAATTAAATTTCACCAGTGTCCGATTCATCTGCACAGCACCAAATCGGACATCAAAGTAGTACGGACGGTAGCACTGGGTAACACCAAGTACCACCAAGCGCAGCATCTGACATCAATCGACCGAATCCCCGTCCATGCAGAGAACGATATCATCGGAAAGCAATCGTAGAAGCCCTTGCAGCAGTTCTCCCTGCCCTCCGTCCAAAAACCGCTCCCGACGTCAGCCCACTACCTCCGGGATAATTGTCATAGAAGAGTCCCCCAACCATCTCCCCAGCGCAATACAACCCGGGGATATCACAGTTCGTGGTAGACGAAACCACAGCAGTTGTCTCTGGATTCACCGCCAAACCACCAAATGTAAAGGTGACACCCGCACTGACTTTTACAGCCAGGAACGGAGGCTGGTCAATAGGCAACGCCCAATTGGACTTGGGGATGCTGAGTGTACATGCCTTCGACTGAGTTGAGAGGCCGTCCTTTACGGCTGGATCCCATTGTTGGCCAGGATTCAGCCGTTGGCTCTCATAAACAGCGTTATTGAACTCATGGATCGTTCGCTCGAACCGATCCTTGTCCTCCAGGCCATGTTCCATCGCACATTTCTCTGCCAGCTCCGATATCGACAATGCTGTAATGTGCTGCACCACTTCTGGTCGATACTCTTCCTTTCGCAGCCAGGAGATTGTCCGCGAATCCCAGATTTGGAACGCAACATGACCGGGCTGATGCAGGATCTGTCGCCCGATCATGGCATAGGTGTAGTTGCGTAGATCCGAGCCTTCGTCCACAAATCTTGAGCCTTGACGGTTGATCATGATCCCTAATGGGTAGCCGGACTTGGTAAACTCATTGGAGATCTCGCGGTCTCCTGCATTGGCGGGTGCGTTTGCGTCCCATGCCACGCAGTGACACCCAGACCAGTTGCCAACTTGTTTCGCTGATACATCGCGGATTGCCATCTCGAGACAGTCGCCCGAATTATACGGTGTACCGCGAACTAAGGCGGTGTCCCAATGGGGCCCCAGAAACTGTGCTCTCATCCGCGGGTTGCTTCGAAGCCACCAGCAGCGAGTACCACGGCGTTTGTCTTGATCACCTTCACTTGGCCATGGTGCACAGCCGACACCGACGTTACAGCACGGGTCACTGGGTCCGTGGCGAGCTTCTCTGCAGCCGTTGAGAAGAAAATATCAATACCTAGTTTCTGGGCCGTCCTGAGGTGGTCTTGAATGAGCCCTTTGCCTCCATCCTGGGTCTTCAAGGCCAGACCCCCCCAGAACTTGATCCGACCGTTCACCTCATACGCTTGTCGGTTAAAAGAAAGCTGGAACCGGACACCATTCTCCGCAAGCCACTTAATGGTTGCGTTTGAATCATCGACGAGGACTCGGCTGAGCTCACGGTCCGTCCTCTTTCCTGTCACTCGCTCCATGTCATTCGTGAAGTCAGCCGCTGTGTACGGACTCATATCAATCATCTGTGCTGTGGCCGTATCAACATTATTCACAATGGGAAGGAGATCCTCCAGACCACCATGGGTAGTCCGGAATGCTCCTGCAGTGAAGTAAGAATTTCCTCCTGCCCAGTTTTGAGGACATTTGTCAATGATGATCACTTTCTGAGCACCGGATTGAACTGCTGATATGGCGGCGCAGAAGCCGGCATTGCCGCCTCCAATGACGAGGACGTCGCAGTGAGGAGGTAGAGCCATTATTGCCAGTGAAGCTCGAAATTGGTTCAGGTTAGATGTTTTCGCAATAGGTTTGGCTTTATATAGCCGAGTAGTTGGAGATCGAGTCAAGACACTCTCGTAGCCGCGGACCTTCGCCGAGCATCCGCATAGCAATGCGGGGGAATAAAGGAGAATATCGGACGTCCGATCACTAGTCTGATGTATTACACTAAATAAGTACCGATGGTATCGGCGACTGGCATAACCATAATGTCATTTCCTATATCTGATACCTGGCCCCATGAGAATAAATACACGCCAATCCCACCATCAAGAACACCGTGCGCGATTAAACAGGCTCATAATGCCAGCGAAACGAACTTAACAGCTAGAAAGTGAAATGATACGATACATAAGCAAGCAAGTCGCTTTTAAACTATTATGGACAATTCAGATCTCTCCAAGCCATCATCTTCCAAGGTCGGATAATATGGAATCATTGCATCCGCGCTTTGCACATATGCATCGTTATAAAGCCGCCAATATGGTGTACGGACTTTACGAGCAGGGTGAAACAGACCTGCCCAGACATAGTTCATGACCACTCCCGTGCCAACAGCCATACGGATAGCATCAATGGCTTCAATAACACGGTCGATAACGTGAGGACTGGTTTCAAAGATGTTGGGGAATACTAAGTTGAGAAGATGGACCATTGCATCTTCACACCCGAGACCGACCACACCCAAAGCAATGTGCTTGACAACGCTGGCGGCGGTCTGTCGATGCACTTGGTCTCTATCAATAAGAGCATCCTCGAGAAGGGGCGTAACGGCGTAAACGTAGTCCTTTGCCATTTCGCCGATGTACTCGAACAAGAAGGACATGGCCTTCAAAACACCGTTCTGGACGTTCAATTCAGGTACGCGGTATTCGTTCATCAGTGCTGGAAGGACAGTGAACGGGGCGCAAGTTTCAGCCACGATACCAATAGCGACAGCAGTACAAACACGTGACTGACGCTCTTGTACACGTAGGTTGTTAAGCAGTGTTGCCAGAACATCTTGGGGACCAATTGCCTTGGCGATGAAACCGAAAGTGTTGTTTGCCGCACGACGGATACCCTTCTTGTGAGCCTTCAACATGTCAAGCAACTCGAAACAGATACGCATCCATTCCCGAGCATTGACAGACTCGGGGCCACGGTCCGCAATACGGCCGACAAGGTCGATGGTGTTTTCCTGGACCTTTTCATGACGGTTTCGCAGGATGGGCGTAAGGCGAGGAAGTAAGTCTCGAATGGGTGGTTGCATCTGGTTGATACCGACAACGGTGACAATGGAACGTAGAGCACCCAGAATGGAACCAAGGACCTCTGGGTATTCTTCACCCAGGTACTCGTAGAGTACAATACCAAGCTTACCCATCAGTGCATCCTCTCCGCACTGCTTCATAACCATTGCAATACGAGAAATGAGGTCTGCAGCCTGCTGACGAACAGTGGCGGACTTGTTGTTCAATCTCCAAAGAATAGTACTGACGATCTGTGGAAGATACGGCTTGCAACGAGTGCCAAGTGCGTTGACCGCGGTTCCAAACCCGTTCAGGATCACAATATCCTCAATACTCTGCTCCTGGAAGGCGTAAAGAACACCATCGATAAGTCTCTCCTCCAGCCTCTCGGATATATCTGCCGCGCCTAGGGCTGCAATGAGCTTCTCAACAGTTTCCACCGTCATCTTCCGGTAAGGCTCGCTCTCATCTTTCAGATTGTTGACGACGCGCTCGAGGATCTCGCCCACGCCAACCTTCTGTCCAAGGTCGACGGTGGTATCCACAACTTGGCGGTAGTTCCTCCTGTCAAGGGCCATGCGCCTTACCCAGAAGCTCTTGAAGAAGTCGGTCAAAACGTGCTCTTTCAGGTAGCCGGCCGTCACACCATCAGTGCTGGCGCACTGAGACACTACTTTAAGAACAACCTTCTTCATCTCCTCATCCGGGGAAGAGAACTCTCGGAGCAAAATTTCCATGATTTGACTGGTATAGTAATTGGCATACTCCTCGTCCATGAGAGGAATGATATATCCAACAGCCTTGAGGAATGCAGCTAGACCTTTACCACGCTGCTTCCTAGCACCCGTCCAAAGAGGATTGAGGATTTCATCAAAGCTTTCGATACCATACGGGTTAGCGGCCTCAGCTAAGGCTGCTACTGCTAAAGCGGTAACCGTTCTGACCTTGGCTTGCTCATCACTAAGATTATCGGCAATGCAGTCCACCAGACCCTTCAAATGAGGAAGAATAGCACAACCCATAAGAATGGGGATTTGCTGGACAATCTTGACACCAGTGTGCCTTGCCTGCCAAGACTTCTTACTGCGACACACAGCACGGAGGAAGGGAAGGAGAGCGGGAATACCAAGTGCAGAGGCGACCACGGCGAATGCTCGTGCGGTTGTATTTCTGACATACTCATCAACATGATCGATATCTGGACGCATGGTACTGATCATGGTAGCAAGACCTGCTGCCTTTGCTAGGTTGGAGATGATCTCTCTACCTTCAACACGAGCATAATAATCCTGGTCAATGAGTAACGGCTCAATGACGACGAGAATCTTATGCACATAGGGGCGGACAAGATCATCCAGCTTGTAGAGAACACGATCGATAACCTTGACTAACAAATGACGCTCTTGGTCCTCAAGCGACTTCTCCATGAGCAACGGAAGGATTTGGTTAAACAAGGGACCGGCCCCAAATTGACGCGCGTTATCTGTGAGTTGACGCAGGGCAGTCTTTCTCATTGGTGGTGTACCATTTTTGACCTTCAACAGCAGCCTCATGATCTTTCGCTCCTTCAGCTCGTCTACGGACATCACGCTCTCATCTCCACCTTCCATAAGCTTTCCGAAGTATGCCATATCCTCGGGTTTGAAGAACTGAAGATCGCCGACTCCTGGGATTTCTGTTGGGAGCTGCTTGCCTAGAGCTCGGGCGCTTTCAGGTTCTTGCATCATGAACCCCCCCACACCCGTCGCGCTTGCCATGGGAGCTGGTGTCGACATGAGTTTTCTTGCGGGGTTTCGGATTGGCGCGTATCCCGGAGGGGGGTCAAGGGTTTTGTAGCCATCGGCCTCGCCCGGGAGCATCATGTCAAGCTCCTCATCCGACAAGGGGGCATTGCGGCCAGAGATATCAGTTCCAAAGCTGGTTGGAATCAGCGCTGCACCTGCTTGTGAAGGATGCATGGGAGTTGCAAGCCCCTGGTTGCCAACAGGCGTGGCTGATGTGATAGATGGCGCCTGGTCCCATCGCGATCGACGCTTAGGCGCTTCCTCGGCGGCGCCCGGGACAGCAAGGGAGGGCGTTTGATCCCAGCGTGATTTCTTCTTTGCCTCCTGGGACTCGGGAGCCTCAGGAGCTGCTTCGGTCGACTCGGAAGCCACATCCCATCGTTGCTTGCGCTTGCGTCCCGTAGCAACGGAGACGGTCGAGCCGGCGTCAGCGTTTTCTTTGTCCTCCAACTTCAACGTGGCCTCATGTTCTGCGACATCGTCCTCGCCACTGGCCTGTTTTTCTGCGATCAGCTTCTGAACACGCTCTTCTTCTTTTTCAAGCTCACGCAGAGCCATGACTTCACGATATGTCTGGCCCTCTCCCTCAACGTTCGCATGAGTGTTCGCAGCGAAAGGGTCCGCTCTGGTGGGGGTCAAAGGGCCACGGTTGAATCGGCGCTTTTGGTAGTCTGTCTCGCGGTCTGCAATCCTCGCCGCCTTCTCGCGACCGAGAAGTATGTCTTCCTCCTCCACTCCATTACCGTGGGCAAATTCATCCATCTGATTCTTGGTTGCGGTATACTGTCCCACCAGACGGTGGCCACCATCCGCATCCTCCATCTCCTCGTCATCACCATTGACAGCGATCGAAGTGTCGTAGCCCGCAAACTTGTCGGCGCCTTCGCGTTCGTAAAGGGTGGTGTCGAAGGATTCAGTCAGGGAGGCCTTGGTCGAGTTGTCAGTGCGCTGGCTAGACGGATCAAAGGTCCTAGAACCTTTTTTTCCAGCTGCAGCGGCATTCCGCTCAGCTTGGAGCCTCCGGACGGCTTCGAAATCGGCTGCGAAAGGGGTTAGTCACGGGGTGGATCAAGTCATGGGGTGACACGTACAGTCAGACATGGTGACAGTAAAGAGTCGCTCAGAGATCAGACAGAGAACATATAATCCCAGGAAGGGGTAGCAATAGCTACATCCGGATCATACCCTGTGATCGCGGAACTCAAGGGGATGGTGCAGGGTGCAGTGTGTTGATGCCTATGATGATGAAAATACCTTCAGCGCCAGACGACGTTTGGCGGCGGGACTGGTAATTGCTGACTCATGCGAGTCACATGATAGCGACAGTGAAAGTGGACTAGTGCAGAGCTATGACCGCCGGCCCTAAGCACTTGTGGAAGCTTTGCAACCACCCTTTAACTCACCGTGTTTCCTTTTTATATGATGAAATGTAAGGTGCCTGTATGTCTAATTAAATGAAGTATTCGAAAATTAATGGAGAGTGGGGTACACTACTACTAGTACTTTGGGAAATGGGTGAAGGTTTAATATACAGAAATTAATGTGTGTAAAGATGTAGTACAATTCCTAGTAATCAACTGTTGATAGTATATATCTCCGATCAGTCAATAGAGCACTGTATCGACTAAACTTAATAAGAGGACATACATTTGAAATTCACCCTTTAACATTACTTAGTAATTCTTTGACGCTCAAACTTAAACAATGTAACCCGATCAAAGATGGGATATTCAGTCGTTGACCGTTGGATGGATTCTTAGATCTCCCGAATCCTAACACCGGAGGAGGTCCCTCTAAGTGTTATTAATACTTTCTTTGGAGTGCCCTATGATAATAGGCATATGTTGCATAGAAGTAGTTTGTGAATAGAGTCTAGACTATATTGTGATAACGAGTTAATTATGGCCTGATTAAGCTACTCTGCTAATCTATGCTGCTTGAGGCTATCGCACTCTTCCTATCAGAGTTGTGATATTACGCCCTCCGGGTGGGGACGGAGGACGGACCGGGTCCGCCCTGGCCAGTACGGAGTACGTATAATCCCTTTGCAAATACCTGTTGAACTGTCTTTGGAACCATTATTTTCACCCAGGGTATACTAACAAGTCTTCCTTGAGTAAAGCATAGTTATTCTCTTTTTAACTTTTGCAGGGCCATTGCGTATATCGTACTTAGCCGAGATGGCAAACAAAACTCCACCTAAGACAGACACTGTTCTCATCATAGGTGCAGGCGTCTTCGGTCTATCGATGGCACTTGAACTGAGCTCGCGCGGGTATAAAGACGTTACTGTTCTCGACCGCTATCCGCCTCCAGTCCCAGATGGTAGCAGCGTCGACATTTCTCGAATTATCCGATCCGAATATGCCGACCCCGTGTATTCCCAAATGGCTCAAGAGGCTCTCAAGGGTTGGAAATCTGAGTACAGAGACTACTATCACCATACAGGATTTGTGATGCTATCAGAGACAGCTTCGAATCCTTACATCGACAAAACATTGGAAATTATCCATGATCAAGGTCGGTCACTGAAAGAGTTTGTGAATGGGAATGGCCTGAAAGAAATGTATCCAGATCTCCACACTGATCTCAGTAGTCTTCGGGCATATTATAATCCTGAAGGTGGCTGGGCAGATGCTGAGGGAAGTATTCGTCATTTAAGTCACAGATGTAGTGAGGCGGGTGTGTCCTTCGTCACTGGACCACGGGGAACAGTTCTCTCATTACGGAGACAGAGATCCCGTGTTGTTGGTGTGAATGTGGCCAGTGGAGACTTTATTCCTGCAAATCAGGTTATCCTGAGTACTGGTGCTTGGTCAAATTTGCTTCTGGATGTGGCCCATACAGCATCTGCATCAGGCCAGCCTGTAGGCTTCATCCAACTCAGTCCGGAGGAGGCCCGCAGTATCACCAAAACACCTGTGATGATCAACTTATCAAGTGGCATATTCTGTTTCCCTCCAACACCAGGAACAAACATTCTCAAAGTTGCCCGACACAGCTACGGCTTTGCAACTTCCACACGTTCCGATGCTACGGATCGAGCCGTGTCCTCGCCGAAGTTGGATTCCAATAATGCCAAAAAATCTTTCCTTCCTCAGGAGGCGGATAAAGCTCTACGGGATGGCCTTCGGCAGCTCATACCACGCTTTGCCGATCGCCCCTGGTCGAATCGTCGTCTGTGTTGGTATACGGACACCCCAGAGGGTGACTTTGTTGTTGACTATCACCCTCAGATGGATGGGCTTTTTGTTGCTATCGGAGGGGCTGGACAGTAAGTTGTAATCAAGGCCTGCTCTATGCCTTCACTAACTTAGGTATCTCAGTGGCTTCAAATTCTTACCTGTTCTTGGTCGGTACATAGCCGACCGCTATGAAAACTGTGCCCCAGAGATTCTCCGACAGAAATGGAGGCTTCGTTTGCCCGATGGCAGTGGGGATTTGAAGATTGGGGATGGAAGCCGGGGAGGACCCCCTTTACGGATGTTGACTGTTGAAGAACAGAGCAAATTGTAACAAATTTATGTTAATATTCCCTACGGAAAATTCGCGTTTATTGTCAGTGTTCAAGTTAGACCGCATTGTAGTTATGCGCGTAGCTGCTCAAAATTAATTACTATAGATGATGGACAGGCCAGCTGACAGAAAACATTGTGAAGGGTGAATCAATGAGATTCTAGCGAAATACTTGACTTCGATCAACCATTCAAGTGGCCTTGATTCTCTCTCGATATCTCTCTCCACTTTACCCCGCACTGAAAGATAAGGTAGCCGTGCAGTATCAGACTTTTAGCGTGCATGCTGGCATGAGCTATAAGAAGGCTGCCCAATCATCGCAACTACAATAGTACCCCCGAGGTATCAGATTCACACCAAAGCAATATCATCAGCTCAACTCGAAGATGTCGACTGATGACTACCGACCGCCCAAACGTGCCCGCCAAGCCTGTGATCCATGCCGGTAAGGATCAGTAACTGCCCTCGCAAACAGATAATTTCTGACATCTACAGTCGTAAAAAGTCACGATGTCCAGGCGAAAGACCAGTCTGTTCGTACTGCGATAGGCTGGGGCAACAATGTGTGTACTCTGACTCTGCAGACTTAGGTCCCGGCGCCACTGAAATGGCATGTATATATCCGACCCTTCCGGTGATAGTCACGGCTAATTTGGTAGGCGAGGCGGCTGGAAAATGTGGAGGGGAGGTTGGAGGAATTGATAAGTAGCTTAAGGTGGGTATATATATAACTATAATCTATAAGAGCCGATGCTGATATATGTTATAGTAGTTCTAGACAGACAATGACGCCGATGACTGTTCAAATGGAGTCTGGTTCACGAGAGGAGCATACAGGAGACTCAAGAGGAGATCTTGATAACCAGAGCTCAATATTGAGAGCTGCTGAACTGTATCTCAGCTTTTGTAACTACCAACCACTTCCTTTATTTGATCCGGAGGACTTCGTCGAAACTATCGCCACCCGAGATCCGGAACTTATCCTTGCAATCCAGGCGATCAGTCTACGGTTCGAACGCGAAGTAGAAATTGGAGAAGCACATATCCTAAAATATGCCAAAAATGCTCGCTCCCTGGTTATGGACCGTATTAACAATGGGAACTTGGAGCTCTCAGCTTTACAGACGCTTTGTCTACTGGCTATGTTCGAGTTCTCAGGTGAGGAATCTTGAAAACCCCGAGTTTTTCATTATTGACTCGTGGTAGTGGGACATACCATCCAGGCAGGATTGACTTTGAACATGGCGGCCTATCTAGCACAGAGCGTCAGCATTACTGGTGAAATTCTGGCCAATATCCAAACAGACGCGGACGAGAAGCGTCGCTGTTCATGGAGCATTTATATGCTGCAACATCTTCAAGGGGACGGGATTCAAACAAGTCGACTTATATCAGGCGTTCGCACGCCCTTCAACACTGGTTCAGGATTATCGCCTAAATACACCCCACCGTCAATCAGAGAACCACGAGGATCTAACACAAAGGAGGACCTTGGTCTCGTCTCCTACACTATTCAACTGAGTGAGGTGTGGGCCCTGGCAATGAACTACGCCGCCACCAAGGTTGATCCAGTCTCTCTTCCTCCCTGGTTTCCTGAATCCGATTACTCTGTGGTCTCGTTTCGACATACTGAGTTTGATAGCCTTGTCCCACTAAAATACCGGTACCATGCAAAGAACCTGCAAAATCACAGTTTGCAGGAATTAAACCAGCGTCGAGACTTCTGGGGGCCCTGGCTTTTTGTCCAGATTATGTTCGAAACAATTCCGTGCTTACTGAATCACCCATTCCTACTATCGATGAGATTACGAAGCTTCAGACATACTATGCCTCACTCTTTCATTCGGCAATCGTTTGAGAACATTACCCTTCACGCGAGTTGGATTCTGCACTTGATTGACCTTGTAGAGCATAAGGGGTTTGAGATCTGCGACCCGATCTTGGCCCATTGTGTAGTTATTGTCGCTACTATACATCTTCAACATAGCTTTGTCGATGATCAAGGGCTGCGAGATACGGCAAGAAATGGCTATAACAAATGTGTCCGTTTTCTCCAGCCATTGGGAGAGCGATGGCCCCATGTCAGAAATATGGTTCGTACTGGAAATCACCGTGAACAATTCTTGTGAAGCATCGCTAATATAACAGATGCAAAAATTACATCGCCTACGGGAAGGCGTTTCCACAAGCACAAATAGCCAGTCGTGGTCTAATAACGCAAGACTTCTGTGGGAATTACTGGTCTATGACCGGGCCAGCAGCTCCCAATCTTCTAATGATTTCTTTGGGGCAACGCTATCAGACCCTAACGCCAAGCATACAGACTCTAGATTCATGACTCCAGATCCAGATTTCCCCCTCGTTGGATCAGCAGGGATATCTGGCCACAAGACAGTGGCCAAAGAAGTCGTTGCGTATCCACCAGAATCTGTTTCGACTCCACCGGCCTCTTTTACAACCGGACCGGATATGCACCAGGCTCCACCTGCGGAGCCTTTTGGTTTGATTGAAACACCGGCGGAAGGGATGCTGAATGATAATCTCTTTTTGGCGCCGGAGAGCTACGGAAGGGCAATTGAGGATTGGTGGAATTTCACTTCCTCGTAGATAGCTACGCTTGTAATTGAACCATAATTTTCAATCTGTCTATCGGTTCTTCCCAGTCTTATTTACATCCTCGCCATTACATACCGAGTCTGCAACCGACAATACTAACGGTATACAAACCTAAACTCTCATGTACAGTACAGTAAGACGGCATACCAATCACCTAGAGAATCATTTCTGCTTTTTTAAAGCTTGTCATACAATCTAGACTGTGAGTAATCGAGGCCAAACCCAGAAGTCCATGAAATGTCCTATATCTGCTATGTAATAGATCGGGTAAATAGGTCAGTGCCCAATCACGAAGCCTGTGTATAGCTCAGATACAGTAGTAGAGTTCCCCACTAGATAGTCTCAAGAGTTCCTACCTATCTCAGCTTTTCACTCTTGATCTGCCTTAAACTTCTTGTCAGTCGTTCCAGACCCACGCTAATCTGTCTTCATCGTATGAAAATGTAATTCGAAACCATCCGCTTTCAGGGTTGTCCGGAATAAAACTATCTCCATCGTTGATGTTCATACCATTGCCGAGACTGATCTCCAAGAACTTTTCCTTCAGTTTAGAATATTCGTCTGTTCCGGTCTCAGGATCAGGGAGTATCGGAGCCCATACAAACAGCCCAGCATTGCTATCAAGGATGAATATCGGCAAGGAACAAGTAGAAAATGACGGAAGCCCTTACGTCCCCCTAAAATACTCTATTCTTGGTACTGAATTGATGGCAAGGCTCAATGGGAAATGAGATCATAGCCTTCCAATGTATTCTCACATCCTAATTTCGCAAACACATCTTTCAATCCATTCCAAAAACGAATAAAACACCTTCATCAAACTTCGCAAGAACGACGCCACCACAGGAAGTTATATCGTGTAGATGAAGTCAGGCCTCTTGTCGCCGAGCTGTGCAATTTCCTCAGGAGTTAATCCCGCAACGCGATGATCCCTATCGCCACGTCGGCGCTTCCGGTTTTCCCTCTTCAGCAGGAAATATTCTGAAATGGATCCAATAAACAAAAAGAGGGTCAAGTACGCCAGAACCGTGCCGTGGCCAGGATAGTAATTCGGTGCATCGGCATTGCGATATATATTAGAGGACATGATACCGTTCAAGTTTCCCCATCCGATCATGATTCCGATGGTAACACCGCGTTTGTAGATGCCTAAGTTTGATATCGTCAGTAATTGCATATAAATATATACTACAAGCTCTGAACTATGGCAGCGTCTATAAATAGAAAGAATGCCTTACCCTCTACGTTGTTACTGACCCAGGCAATGGTATTAGCAATGCAGGGATAAATGCCCATAGCCCCAAGGAAGACTCCAGCATATTTAACACCAGGCGATTTAGTGCCTAGTAGCATTGAGAAACCAACTATCCCCAAGATGGATGCGAGGATGTTATAGATTCCTCTCTGACGCGTGCGATCAGCTATGTAGCCAACCGAGACTGTTAGGATAGCAGCGCAAGCGTAAGGAGGCACACTGAGGAGCTGTGCACGAGTAGATGAGTAGCCTGATTTTTGTCAGCAAAGCAAATCACTGGACAAATAAAACACTTTCAAAATACCCTGGATTGGTAGATAGTTAGCGATGTCCGTTTTTTGAAGAACTTTGAACACATGGCTAGCTTACTAGTTCTTTGATAATGGTTGGCAGGAACAATGAAAAAGCATACAATGCTCCATCAGCACCCATATAAATAATAGCACCGAGCCAAGTCTTATGGTCTTTCAGGCTATCCCACAGATATGAGGATTTCCACTCGTGCTCCTTGGCAGTACTGGATTGCTGGTCTAGAGCCAGACGTCGCATTACGCGCTTTCGGTCTATGTCAGATAGGAATTTAGCTTTGTCTGGAAAGTCGTACACCAGCCAGAAGGAAAGCACCCCAATGACAACGGTTGCAAGACCCTCTAGGATGAAGATCCAGGCCCAGCCATCCTTTCCACCCACCCCATCCATCTTGGCAATGGCAGCTGCCAGAAGGCCGCCAAATGAGCCCGCTAACGCAGCAGCAGAAAAGAATATGGCCATCCGAATACCGAATTCAGACCGTTTATACCAGCAGGAAAGATAGTAGCTACGCCCGGGAAAAGACCGGCCTCCGCTAATCCAAGAAACCATCGTGCGGCCATGAGGCCGGAAAAGTTGTGTACAAGCCCCATTGTTGTCATGCAAATGCCCTGGATAATGATAATCTCCGATCAGAACCGTTTTCTTTTCAGCCAAGCATATTATGTCACATTACATACCCAGAGAACGATGATTGTTGGGATAAAAATACTGGGCAGTGTCCGTTTGAGCAGCACGTTAGTAAGGGGCTCAAAGATAGAATAGGAGATGAAGAAGATGGTTAGCGAAGCGTTGTATTGGCCATCAGTCATATGAAGTGCTTCCTGGAGACCATCCAATTTTGCATTTCCAATATTTGTGCGGTCAAGAAATGATGCTAGATAGAGTAAGGACAGCCACGGGATGAGACGCATATCTAATTTCCTCAGCAAACGTCGATCCTAAGAAGATCAGTTGACCTGCATGTTACTTCTAACCAAGAGTTGCATACTATTTTTGCCTTCTCCTCTTCAGATAAACCCTCGTCAGGGTCAGCAATCACCTCAAGTTGCTCGATACCTGGCTTTGAGGTTTCTAGGTCAGAATGGTAACTAGAAACCCCTCCACCAGCCGCTTCCTTTTCGGATGCCATGGTATCCAAACCCATTATTTTCAGCCGGATAAAATGGGTCTTTCCTTTCTGCTTTTTTTTCTCGTTCACGGTGAAAAGTGGAACATGGATACCGGGAGTGATTTATAGCATATCGCTTGAACGCCTGGTCGCAGGCGGTCACAGGGGATGATGGCAATACCCAAGAACGTGGGGGATTGCGGAGAGCTCGGTGGATCAGTCAGATGCGGAAGGACCTTTGGCGATCTGGATCTTGTTTTTCTTCTTATTTCCTTCTCTCTTTTCCTTTCCTTTCCTTTCTGTTCTCTGCTTCCCGTGCTTTTCCTTGTCCCTTACATTTAGCAAAAGTCAATATACAATTGACATCACAACTTGCATAGCACTGCCCATCTCAATTAATCCAAAGTCTGGTACATCTGTGGAATGTTCTGGCCCATTGGAGGCTCTCATAAAACCTGGTAGTTATGGCTTTCGGAATTGAGCAACTACTGCTAGCAATTATAGATAAGTGAACACAAAAGAGTGCACATCTCTCTATCTAGTTTGTAACCACAAGATTATAACTATCACAATGTAACAGTGACATCCATTAAATTTGGCTTCGATTCAAAACAACCTCGCAGAGGATGACCGCAGGGAAAGAAAGAAACTAACAGCTATGGTAAAGTTTATATTTCCCCGGCGTTCAGCATGGCTCCATAACTCTAGTCCCATCCGCCAATGCCATCCAACAGATCGTCTGGGCCAGCCATCAAACGCCGACCCTAAAAATTTAGTCTATGCTCTTAAATCCAATGAACATATGGGTTAAATCTTAAAAATTAGAAATGGAGCAGGGGGACCGATATGTAAGCGAGATACACAGACAAATCAATCTCACTAAGCGCTATCATAGGCTGGAAAGCGTGCTGACTCTCTGGGCACAATGCTGCGTAGTTTCGGGCCCCCACGGTCTTTGACTCTTTGGTAAGCTCTTCTCAATGAGGGGTCACAGGACCACCGAATACTAATTTGTGTGGTCAGCAGCCCGACCATTCGTTATTCCTCAACTGGCAATATTCCCCAAGAAGGCAAGTGCGCAAGTCTTCCGGACCCCACTGTCCTCATGTTCTGAGTTGTCTGGGGGAAAGTCCAATATTGAGCAACAGGACGCGAAATCGGGCACCTGAGTTGGTCCGGCATTCCGGCAATTGTACGGAATAGGGGCGCAGTGGAACCGGCGCGGAATGGTAAGTTTGAATAAATGAACCTTAAGTTTCCTTTACATAGCTTGGCACGGGAGCGGGGTAGATTTGCGGACCGCGCGGGACAAGACTTGTATCCACTACGATACTCCGGACCGGGCTTGGTAACGGTCACAGCGACCTTCACTTAGTAACTAGACGTTTAATAGCTAACTATTAAGGTCCAACGTATTACAACTGACAGCCTACCTTTTTGAAGGAAAGGATTGATCGGAGGTAACAGACTATTATAGACTTAAATAGCAATTAGCATTTATAACGTTGATTACAGGCTCTACGCAGAGAAATTTGCCTACCGTCGTATTCATATGGAAGAATCTGACCACCAGAACCAGGTAATATATGCTCCGACTGGAGTAGGAGTTCAATTGCTTATAAAAGATTCCCCCAGCCTGGTTCGAGCTCAGAAATAATGTATATTATACTCAATAATATCCTCTACGGATTCTTTACCTATAAAACTCCATATTAATAATCATGTATACTGCTTGAACTGCTTGAATTACGTAGATTATTGTATGTTGTTTAAAAGGACAGATAATCAGGAAAGATTTGTAGACACCAAACTTTTGGATTAGTATAGAATACGGAGCATATAATAGAGGATCTACTATGCAGGATAGAAGGCTCGTTGGACTAGGTAAGGATACGCAGACAATTTGTAGCGGGACCACCAAATATTCTAAAATAGTAGAGTAACATACAAAGACTGGCTCTTTCTATTTCGAGTCAGAACAAGACCTTTTTTATCTGGGTCTATCCGAGACAGATTTATTATTGAATATCGGACCGTTAAGCCAGGCGATGCGATAAAGCACAGGGGACGATGTGTACATAATCAGGTTTCTTCATGCAACGGGAACGGGGTATACTGTACGGTTTCTAGACCTGATCACTATTCAATTCCAAACAGACCAGGTGTATGTGCGATCTCATGCACAATGCCAAGAGCACAGTTCCCATAGAATATAGTAGATAATATGACAATTTTGGCAATGCATCGGACCCCATGAAAAATGAGGTCGTGATTTCCTACTAGAATTTAGGTGGCGCTGAACTCATATTTATACTGCTCTGAAAAAACAAAGAGATCGACCTAACCAGCTTTAACATTGTACCTGAGTGTATTTAGTACAGACTAAGGTGATGGTGTTGGAGAGCGGCCCAGATCGAACTACAGACCCTCGGGTGCAGGGTCCAAATGCTTGGCCCACCTTGATTGGCTTGGAGGTTGGGTAGCAGTTCAATATTATGCCTTAAGTATAGTCAGTCAGAGTATGGTGCATGGTTTGAATGATCAAATTGACCTTTCTATTTTCACCCAGGCTGGCCTCAACAATTGGGGGCAAGATCAACCCGCTGGAAGGATGCTAGGTGGTTCCTCTTCTCTGAACGGTTTGTTGGGTCCCTCTTTCGCCCGTGGGGATCAATGCCTGGGTTGAGCTGGGCAACCCAATGTGGACATGGGGTTTCTTGCTGCCGTATCTCCAGATGTCGCACACTGTGTCACATCCCGGCGAAGGTTACCACAAAAGAGGTCCAAGCCGAGTAACTAATCCGTCGTTTGCAGAGAAAAAGGATTCACCTGTCATTCAGGCGTGGAATACAGCGTTCATGGAGCAGGGATACGACTTCACAAGCAACATTTTGGGTGGGCAAAAGATGTTGGCACTCGTGCCTATGCGGCTACAGTAGACCCCGTCTCCGGCTCGCGCAGTAGTGCGGATAGTCAATACGGTAGGCCCAGCCGGTCAAACCTCAACATCTTCACGGAAGCAACAGCCCGCAGGATTATCTTCTCCTCTCAGTCACTAGACGCCGTGGCTACTGGGGTGAAGGTCGAATGGAATAGAAAAATTGTCAATATCAACGCAAATAAAGATGTTATCCCTACCGCGGGTGCTTTCAATAGCCCCAAATGGCTCGAACTATCAGGAGTGGGGCAAAAGGATCGATTGAGTGACTCTGGTATTCCTGTGGTGAACGATCAGCCCGGAGTAGGTGAAATCCTACATAATCATTTGATGAGCGTTCTGCCGACCCCTCTCAAGGCTGAAGGGATTAGACACAGCATAATGGCATTGGCCTTTACCTGCCTCGATGAAGAGGAACAGGAACAGGTGTTCTCATCGAGCCTTAAAGATGAGACCCTAAACGTGTCATCAAATCTATTCTGCGTGGCCCTGATGAGGCCTCTGCATCTTCTCTTGAGCGTTATGCTCGGGGGAATTGCTCTCCTAGTCGTCATTTCAAGCTTCACATTCTCTCGTGGAAGCACTCAACAGGATCTGGAAGTCATCAAGAAAATTCTGCGCGAGGCGGCTGCCTTGACCACCCACCATACATGTGGCACTGTCGCCATGCTTCCCCGGCAGGCTGGGGGGCGTGGTGGATCAAGATCTCCGAGTCTATGGGACGAATAATTTGCGGGTAGTGGATGCGAGTATCTTTCAGCTCATTCCCCACGCGAACCCCATAGCGACAGTATATGCAGTCGCTGAAAAGACCGCTGATGTGACTTGATCCACCTAAATTTAAGCCCAGATGCTACTCAAGTCGGGCATGCACATTATCCAAGTAGAATTCAGAGCATCTCCACCCACCTCGAAGAAAGTTAAAGAAGCGACTTATTTCCCTGCATCCATATCGCTTCATGCCCCACCAGTACAGAAAATCACTCCAAAATCAAATTTAATCCTAGTTCTCCGTAGTCAGCAGAGACGACTACTCCAAGATGCCAGCTCTTCTCTATTAGGCGGTATAATCGATATCTCGTTTATCAGAAAGATTGAAAAGTGCTTGTTAAGAGGGCGTATCCTTGGGACAAGAGAGTCCTAAAAGCTGATCTCAGATACATATGGCTACTCAGCGAGGATAAAACACATCCGTTTCGTTCGTTTACCAATCTGTCAAATATGGTCGTACCCATAGTTCGTGAACACGAGGTTACTGGATGTTATAGATGTCCCATATCTTCAAGCCAAGCAATTGCGCTTCTCTAACGTCGTTCAGTCGCGCATTACATAAAGATTAGAACTGCAAATCAGGGAGCTGAGCACAAGGAAGACGAAGGATTCCCACACTAGCAGGACCGGGGCCAAGCGCCCCCCGCCCTCCAAACCTGCTGAATAACCTAGCAGCGAGGCAGATACAACGCAACATTGTGGGGAGCCATTAGTGGGTGATGTATTGATTAACAATGACACTGGCAATGCGGCTTCCGGTAATTCAGGAATCCGGTTTGGCAGTCACTTGCAATCCAGGCTATTCGTATGTTGACTAACACTTGTTCTAACAGCCGAGGTTGCTACAAATAATGGTTCAAGGGCAGTCTTATATGAACGTCGATTCGCGGATTGTTGACGATTACGCATGAAGAAGTCTATCTACCCCTGGGCCTCATTAAAGTGCCACGGACAAAGGCATGGCTGTAAAGCAACCCAATTGTTCTCTGTGGCAAATATCCGACCAACTAAAGAAACGTTGCGGAGATAGAGCCGTCTGACTAAAGTTAAATTTGTCTTTCCGACTCCAGACCAACTTCTCTTATCGACTCTGATCCCCCTCACGGATGCGGGCCGAATCCGCTGAGGTATCAGACGGCTTTGGTCAGTCCAAGTTTGTCACGAGGCTTTTCTTGGGGAGGTGAAATATAATACCATTATCCAAGAAACTTGGAATGTAGTCCTCATATTGATCAACGGATTATCACCTAGAAAATGAACCAAGACACTGCTGCTATCAGTCAGATGGATACCGAAAAGAAAACAGAAGAGATAATAACCAGAAAGGCAAGTCTCGCAGAAGGCACTGTAACATCTCACCAGGGAGCCAACCATTCGGACTTCAACCAACACGTTATCAACAATGCAATTGAAACAATCGGGATGGGGCGCTATCAATGGCAGCTGATGGTTTCTTGTGGATTTGGTTTTATTGCAGATCAGGCAAGATCTTTTCTAAAAGCGTCGTCCATATCTAATAGGCCCTCAGATGCTTCTTGTTTCCATCAGTCTGGTCATGCCTCAAGCCTCGAAGGAATTCAGTCCTCGATATGCGACACTGCTTTCCGCCGCACAATACGCAGGTTTAGGAGCGGGTGCTGTTATCTTTGGGCTTATTGCTGATTTTACTGGCCGTCGTCTGGCGTGGCAGACATCTATCTTTGGAGTGTCTGTCTTTACTGCCATCTGTGCCGCCTCACCCAACTGGGCTGCGTTGAATGTTTTTGTTGTGCTCTCTGCTTTCTTTGGCGGCGGGAACCGTAAGCACTCCGTTTTCTGATTGAGCGTGCTCATACTGATATGGACATATAGTGGCAATTGACCTTACAGTTCTTGCAGAGTCTCTACCACGCAAGTGGGCCTTCCTCCTTACCTCTCTTGCATGTCTCTGGGGCCTAGGAAATGCTATCACTGGACTGATAGGTACTCTCATTGCCTTCTCTCTTCTGAAAGAGCTTCGCTGACCCACAATGGACAGCCTGGCCACTTGTAGTGAACTTTTGTTGTCCAGCTGGCGCTACTCCAGAAACATGTACCAAAGCAAATAATATGGGATGGCGATATCTGTATATCATCCTTGGGGGATTATGTCTCGCCATGTCAATTCTGCGCACTTTTGCGCTGGGAATGAGCGAGTCGCCTAAGTGGCTTGTATCACGGGGAGAGTTGAACGAAGCAGTGGCATCCATCAATACAATCAGCAAAGTCAACAAATCAACGTATGTGATGATGGTTGATCAGTTGCGTCCTCATGAGCTGGAAGACTCTAAGAGCGCCTTCAAGAAAGTCGTCTCCATGGTGGGCGCATTATTTGATGGCTCGAAGCAGATTCGTTCAATGATATGCTTGATCATTCTATGGCTACTTATCGGCATTGCGTACCACACCCGTCCACAGCTTGCGAATTTTAATAATAAATGCTAACAAGTTCAGATATCCCGTTTATACGGTGTTTCTCCCATATTACCTTGAAGCGCACGGAGCCACATTAGGCGATGGAAGCACTTATCAGACCTACCGCGACTGGTCTATCTCTTCGGTAGTCGGAATCTGGGGACCGATTCTAAGTGCCTTCCTTGTGCAGGTGCCCTTCCTCGGACGTCGACGCTCAATGACGCTGACAGCCTGCGCTTCCGCCGCCTTCGCGGGCGCCTTCACCACCGTCAAGACCGAGCCACAGAATTTGGCTTTTTCCAGCATGATTAACTTTTGGCTCAATGCGCTGTACGGCATCATTTATGGGTGAGTGTTACTTAATCTAACCGAACATGCAATTCGATATTGACATGGCAGGGTAGATATACGCCGGAAGTCATGCCAGACGCATATAGGGGCATTGGCTGTGGACTAACGCTCGCCTGTGGCCGGATTGCTTCTCTTTCTGCCCCATTCATCGCGACCTTCGGGGATGTTACGACGGCTGTGCCTATCTGGGTCTGTTGTGCATTCTTTGTGGTTATCGGAATTGTGTCACTGGCTTTGCCGTTCGAACCGGGGGATTTATGATGACATAGCTTTGTTTGTGCATTCGGAAGGAGAGCATGTGGTACATCGCATGTTTGGCATCTTTATGGTGTGCTGAGGTACCTGAGCATGAGTTCTAAATTTTGTATAGATGTATCTCTTGGTTTAAGTTACAATTCTGCCACAGGTTAGTCAATGAGACTAGAGAACAAACACATCATGACCAAACGAAGTAAAGTATTATCGTATCATTTCAATCTTTCATAGTGCATCTAGTCCTACTGTCGCTGCCTCGATCTTACTAGCATATAATGGTCCTGCAGCATTTTTTACAGAGTCCACGCTACTGATATGCGTGTATAACTCTTAGGAGAAATACAATTCATGCGTAAGGCCACAGTGGAATCATCGAGCACCGGACTCTAACCAAGCCCAGAACATAGCCCTATCCAACTCCACCCGGAAGCGGTCCGGATCCGACAACACCCCCTCATCAACACCAAGATAATATTGATAGAAGATCCAAGATACCAAAGGCGTAAAAGTTAAACACAGTATATCAACTCCTGAAAACCCATAATACCAACCCGTATGAACCAGACCCGATATCAAACATCCCACAACCCCACAAATTTCCATCAAAACCAGAACCCGGTCCTGTATCTATATCCCTTCCATCAAGACCAAAAATGAACCGCCTTTTCCCCTTCACTAAGTCCACAAGCACCCCCACCAAGGAGCAACTCCAAACCAAAGCCCTCCCATCCTCCTGGTACCGCTCCGAGGCGCTGTATGCTCTCGAACGCCGTGCAATCTTCTCCAAGAAATGGATGGTAGTAACCCACCGCACCCGGTTTTCAAAGCCAGGTGATTATGTGCAGCTCAACGTGGCCGGATACGGCTATTTTATTATTAAAGATCGAACGGGTGCGATTAAAGCTTTTCATAATGTATGTCGACATCGGGCGTATCCTGTTCTTCAGACGGAAGGTGGTTCTGGGACTGCTAATATCATTTCTTGTGGATACCATGGTAAGCCATAATTGTCTTTTGGATTTGGGTAAGGAAGCAAACTGTTAACAGTGATTATGCAGGATGGTCCTACGGCCTGGATGGTAAGCTTGCGAAAGCACCTCGGTATCAAGATGTGGAAGGGTTTGAGAAAGAGAAGATGGGTCTCTATCCCATTCACGTCCACATCGACCATCTTGGTTTCGTGTGGGTGAATATGGAGGCTGGTTCCCAGCCGAGCGTCTCCTGGGAAGAGGACTTCGAGGGAGTGGACCAGCAGCCTCGCTTGCGGGGGTTTGATCTGTCGCAGTACCATTTCGATCATACGTGGAGTATGATGGGCGATTACAATTGGAAGACGCTGGCGGATAATTATAATGAAGTATACCTCCATCCCTTGCCCCTTCTTTATCTTCAACTCGTTCGAAGGGAAGAGAGAGACAAGGGAGGAAGCTGATGATGGCCATATGAATAGTGCTACCACTGTCCAACGGGCCATCCAGGCGTGAACGCCGTCGCGGATCTGACCAAATACTACGTCGAGACTGAAGCGGGACATATCCAGCACTTTAATGCTGATAAGAAGGATACGCCTGGCCTGGGAATCTTTAGTACTTTTTATTTCCCCAATGCGTCGATTACGGTTTCGTATGTTCTTATTGATTCTGTGCTGTTGTTTGGTAGCAGTTGCTGAGAAGATTCTAGACCGTCGTTTTGGTACATGATGCGCTGTGTTCCTGTTTCCGCGACGCAGACTCGCATGGAGTATGATGTCTACAGACATAACGACGCTTCAGATGAAGACTTCACCTATATCAATGAGTTCTTTAAGCAGGTCCTGCGCGAGGATAAGGATCTGTGTAATGCGGCGCAGAAGAATTTGAATGCAGGAGTGTTTGTGAATGGGGAGTTGCACCCTCGGGCTGAGAAGGTTTTGTTTAATCACAATGTGTGAAAAGCTTGCTTATGCTAATACGGTATTTAGGGCCCGTTGTATTTCCAGAAAATGGTTCGAGGGCTGGTGTTTGATCATAGGAAGAGAGAAGAGGAAGTTGGGAAGGATATTTGGCCGGCTGTGCCGCAGCACGATTCCTCTGATAAGTTGCAGGAGGAAATTCGGTTTTGCGAGGGATTAGAGTGCTCAGGGAATGGCTCTTTAGTATGGTGAGATGTAGTCGAATGGAGGGTTTATTAGAGTTATGGGATTCATGTGTGGTTGATATCAACCTGACTAGGTTAACGTTTCGAGGTGTCCGTATATGAATAATGGGGTTTGAGTGCTTTCGAGAGATACGGGGTTTCTTATGAAGGTGGATCTGTTTGGCCACTTGTGTACATTTGGAGGTAGCCAATAGTTTATCTGCTAGCATAACGAGGGAATGAAGGATAGTATTAAGACCTCGTCAATGTGGCTTTCGTACAGCATCCTTGCCAGGTCGACAGGATGATAATGAGAAGGCGAAGCAGTAGCCAGAATGCCGTCCCGAAGGTCATTGACTTATCACTGGGAGGATGGCGATGAATCAAAAGCGGGGAGCTTTGATGAGGCGTGAGGAACGAAAGGAGAGGAAATAGAGGGGGAACAGAGGAGGGGGGGTTTATACTCGGGCTGGAGCCTGAATGCCTCACGAATTCAATCCGAGAAACACCTCATGAGTCTAATCAAGGCACTGCAGAGCTGATTGACATGACTCTGGACGCTTCTCTAACTAGGTAAGTTCTCAACACCCAGCACTCTTTCCAAATCCTGAAAGATCTCCCTCTTTGTAACCTCATCTGCCCAGCTCATCTCAACCGCATTCTGAACGAGCTTGCCCATATCCGACTTAGTAAAACCGCAATACTTGTACACCTTCATCATGTTTCCATCAATCCAAACATCATGCATATAAGTCGGATCATCACTATTAATACAAAACTGGACACCCTCGTCCCACAATTTCCTGATCTTAGGAAAAAGCACCTCCGTCGCCTGTCTGCGATGGTACGCATGTGGACAAAGCGTGAGCCCGATATTTTTCTCTTTCAACGCGGCTATCAACTGCGGAGAATCAGTCGCATTGAGACCATGGTCAATCCGATCCGCTCCAGAACCCGCACAGACATTGAAAATACCCTCGCGCATATGCTCCACCACATCCTTCTGGTCAACATCACAGTGCATGGTCACATGTAAACCAGCCTCCTTGGCCAACAGAAACCCCTTTTCAAAGAGTCCCGGAGGTCGATCATACTCATTACTCGCCAGTCCGACCGCATGGAATAACCCCTTCCCCTTTCCATCCTTTGTTCGAGCCCAAGGCAACGCAGAGCGAAACGCCCCCAGTCCTTCCTCGACCGGGTGGTCACGCAGGAAGCAGAAGATCCAGTTACTCTTCACTCCGAGTTCTCTGGCTCCATCATGCTGGGCGCGGAGAAACCCATTCAACACTGCCTCAATGGGAATACCTCGTTTAGTATGAGCCTGGGTATCAAAGAATGGCTCGACATAGCGCACGTTCATGTCTTTTGCCTTTTCGAAATACGTCATAGTAAGCTCGTAGAAATCATCTTCTGTGCAGAGGACCTGGCAGCCCTCGTAATAGGTTTCTAGGAAGGTGGGGGCACCATTGTCGCCATTGAGCTCGCGACGGTGATTGTACGTTATTTTGTATGAGTCAACCAGCGCTTCGTAGGTGGGGTATCGAAGAGGGATGTTGTTTTTGTGAGCGAGCTTCCATCGGAGGGCTGGTGTTAGGGTGCCTTCGATGTGGACATGTAGTTCGACTTTGGGGAGGGAGCTTATGAAAGGAGTTATTTGGAGGCCGTTCATGCTTCGTATCCAACTCTTGATGGAAGGTATGTTTAGGGCTCAAGTTCTCTCAGTCATGCTCTGAGTATATTGTAAGTAGTATCTCAATCTATGGGGACATTGGGCAATGGATTTGAGGGTCCATTGGAGTCATTCCTTCGGCGGCACTGTCCGACAATCGGCCGTTTTTCTGATAAGAAAGGTGCGAAGGATCGGGGGCCGTAGCTAATGACATCCCAAGTTTTAGATTCCCCTCATTGCCGTTACATATCTTTGCGGAGATCTTCCGATGAGTGCAAATAAGTGTTAATTAATATTGATTTCTTGAGTATCTTCGACTTTCCTTTTGTCCAGGGTATGCATTGGTTGCCGTATTACCTTATGTCTATATTTTAAAGTCATAGGTTACGACACTAGATATAATTCATCGGGAAAAGAATGTAAAAGTTGCCACTAAATAGTCCGCGGAAGACAATAATTTTGCTGCCATAGAACTGAGAACTAATCCAAATGTTTGACCATATACTACGTGACTGGTAACAAGATGAACTTGTGAACCCCGAAGTCATGGATCCCATTGACAGTAACATAACGAAGGTACTCGTGGTTCAAACATCGTGGTCCATCAAAACGAGCACGAGCTGTTCTGGATTGCAATCAGCCATAATTGCTATTTGTACATACCGAATGTGGCTTAACGGTCCCTATACGCACGTGCCTTGGTTGTTATGAGTGGGTCTAATATAGTAATGGTCAGCGTTCTGGTAAGGTCCGTCACGTATACAACGCGTACAACTGGGTTCTTTGTTTTCATATTTTATCTACTGGTTAGGACAAGGATTGATAAGGAGGGCTTATCTCTTCTCAGCACGAATATTAAACACCTGGTAATTGTGCCCTAACTAGGCCGAGGAATTATTCATCTACTGTAAGAGGCCACATGTAGATCAATCCACATTCCAATAGTCCTCCCGCGTTCTTGATAGCCTCAGATTATTTCATCAGGTAATCAAGTGCTTGTAAGCAGGTGACTTTCTGCTCGGGCTTGGAGACCTCTCAATTAGCTTACTGACACGGCCAATGTGCTTTTCGAATCCTTCGGACAAGCCACCTGAGAACTCCCTACGTAGACGGTGAGTTTGAGTTGCTATAATTGTATTATCCACACGGTATATGAGACAGCTTGTCAGAGCTACTTCCTTGGGTTGCTATATTGGCTCATTATCTATGACATACGGTAGACTGGAACTTTCAGCTAGAGGGAGCCTTGTCGCACTAAAAGAATCATTCACTAAGAACTGGCAAAGGAAGCAAATGATATACCAGTCGGATATCTGGGCCATATTTCAAATCAACATACCTGGATGCTATATAAGGTGGGCCAAAAGAGGATGAGTGACTTCGAGCTATCTAATGTCGGGAGAATCACCATAAGAAAACTAGGCATTGGGATTCACCTGGCAAGAAGGGATCGCGGAGGCCAATATGGTCGATTATACTTCCAATACTGTTTGTTTCTGTGATATCGAGCGCTTGTGTGCTCGAGCTCTGTTGAGGTTCGAAGCCGCTGAAGATGAACAGTCCTCGAATGAACAATCCAGACGATTGTGGGCAAGAGGAACCTCTGGCGGCTTTTATGTCAGACTATCGAGCGAACATCGCTAGATTTACATTTCACCGTGAAAGCTAGATTCTGTTTAGAGTATCTCACTTCGGCGCGAACCCACCGGATTTAGACCTCACCACACACAACAACTTGGTACCTTGGTACCTTGGTCAACGGTCTCAGGTTTGTGCTAGTGTAGTGAGAATAAAATTCCGTTCTTGTAGAAAGCAAATCCTTAGTCGGTATGACTTATCCTACCTGCAGCAATCCCATCTAAGATTGTAAGTTCTTCTTAATCAATAGTGGGCCTGTGCCCCGAAAGAGTAGGAATCAGCGTCTGTGAAGGTATACAATAGATATGTTCA
Source organism: Aspergillus bombycis (assembly GCF_001792695.1). Classification (NCBI taxonomy): domain Eukaryota; kingdom Fungi; phylum Ascomycota; class Eurotiomycetes; order Eurotiales; family Aspergillaceae; genus Aspergillus; species Aspergillus bombycis. The sequence continues at coordinate 197,905 of NW_019170051.1, read as the reverse complement.
CTTACCACACATCTTGCTTACGTTACATATTTAAAGATATTACCCTTAATTGCTTGTTCAAAGTAGCATACCATTATGTAGAACCATATATTAGGGGTGAGTATAAGTAGAAAGATGAAGTCTACATGACATTAATTTACCTGCATTCCAATCGGTTAATTTACCGACATCTTAGGCTTATCAGCTGCACAGTAGATAAATCATGATAAGAGCATGCCCCCTCCCTTTATTCCTTTTGGAATAGTAGATCTATAAAATGCTATCTCCCCACCAGGCCTTTTGCGCAGTATCGTGAAATGAACAATATTCCCATTATTAAAACAAATCATAAACATAAAACGCGTCATCATGGCCTCGACAGCTCGAGCCATAGACGAAAGCAACCACGATGATAACGCCCAGGTCATTGCCTCCAGAACATTGCGCAAAGTGGATATGCGACTCATTCCTCTCTTGTTTATTACATATATGTTCAATTTCATGGATAAAACCATTCTATCAAGCGCGTCCGTCTTCGGCCTCATTGACGACACAGTATGCACCCATCTATACCCTACTAGTAGCTAGTACTTCCCACAAACCACCCCAAACTAACCGCACCCAGCACCTCGTCGGACAGCAATACAGCTGGGTGTCCAGCATCTTCTACTTCGGTTATTTCTTCTGGGAAGTCCCTACAAACTATCTCATTCCCCGACTCCCCGTCGCAAAATACATGGCAGCCAACACCCTCTTCTGGGGCGCTGTCGTGGCCCTAACCGCAGCCTGCGTCAACTACGGCGGCTTGCTTGCAGTCCGATTCCTATTAGGCATCGCAGAAGCAACGATCACCCCGGCGTTCATGTTCATCACGACAACATGGTATACACGGGACGAGATCCCCTTCCGAACCGGGATCTGGTTCTCAGGAAACTCCATCGGCGGTCTCGTCGCTAGTCTCCTAGCTTATGGCATAGGACACATCGAGCACCCTCTCCGACCATGGATGTGGATGTTCATCATCTTGGGCATTGCCACCTTCCTATGGGGATTCGTACTACTCGCCTTCCTACCAGATAGCATATCAAAAGCCACGTTCCTAACACCCCAAGAACGGGAATTCATGGCGCATCGCGCGGTAATTGCCGGAACCGGACGCACCGAGAAAACAAACTGGAAATGGGAGCAGGCATCCGAGTGTATCCAGGACCCCAAAACCTGGCATCTCTTCGCCATCGCCATTCTAACGCAGATTCCGAACGGGGGTACGCAAAACTTTGGAAATCTTGTCATTAAATCCTTCGGGTTTACGTCGCTTGAATCCACACTCATTAATATCCCCTCTAGTGTGGTCAGCGCCTCTACGATCACTATTACAGGCTGGTTAGCGGGTCGCTATAGACAGATGAACTGCATCTTGATCGTCTGTATTGTTGCTTTATCAATCATAGGAAGTGCTCTGATCTACGCCCGCGCTCATCATGTCCCTCTAGGTGCTCAGCTGTTCGGATACTTCCTCCTCGCGACGGGGCCGGGTGCCTTGCCCCTGGCTATGTCTCTCGTCCAGGCGAATTACAGGGGCGTCACGAAGAAAATGACGATGACTGCCATGATGTTCGTGGCATACTGTGCGGGGAATATTGCAGGCCCACAGTTGTTTAGAGCGAGTGAGGCACCAACGTATCAGACTTCGTTTAAAGCAATTTTGATCTGCTATATCATTTCTGGTGGCTTGGCTATCTCGTTAAGGGTTTATTTGCAGTATACTAATAAGAGAAGGGATCATGAGGAGGGCGTGCAGGGCAATGCTGGTTTGTCGGGCGCTGTTGGAGGCAAGGTGGTCCAGGAGCGGCGACGGGGTGACAATGATGTTTCGGAGTTGGTGAGGTCGGTCGATTTGCGGCCAGAAGATTATGAGGATGTGACTGATTGGAAGACGGTGGGGTTTCGTTATCGTCTGTAGTGGGTATGGTGGAGTCTTATATGCGGTAGTATATGTTGATGATTTATGATGGGCTACAATTCCTGGAAATTTGCCAGGTATTTGACAAGACAGACCTGTTCAATCCACGTGAGGAATCTAGCAAGCTCAGAACCCAGTACTGTGGTCTCAGTAAAAGGATCAACCGCCCTGACAAGTATGCCCAGAGTCCTGGGCTTCAGGAATGGTAGCTGGGTAGAAGAGCTTGACTGAGCCAGTACTGAATGCTATTGACATGCTTTTTCGATAGAGTGCTGGATTGTTTTCGGTCTGCCAGATTCATAATTGGTCATTTCCAACTAGGTGTATGATGAGTAGCTGTGGTAAGCAATCGGAGACGGAATTCCGTACCAGCCTAGTGGATGTCTTTGAGCAGATAATCAAATCTTTATGTTCTACAATAGAGCCTACCATATAACTTGCGGCCAACTTGGCTATAGATCAGAATATGCTCTATTTGACCGAAAGTAATAAGTACCATTAATTTCCTCCAATGCAAACCCCCAAGAATCAAGGTAGGCAACAAACACTAGGATTGAAGATGTGAGAACCCAGAACGCCATGGATATGTAGTTGATGGGAAAAATATGCACAGTGACAATTCGCATTGAAGTTGAGAGCACCAGGCGTCGACAACTTTCCCGCAAATTCTCTATATACCACGGGGAATCTAACGAATCCGGTCCAGCTTGGCGCGGTTCATAGCAATCTGGTCGTCGACAAAATCGCTCTATTACGGAATTAGCTCCTATTCTACAAGCATGGTCGAAATTAGTGAAGCTCACCTTTTGCATGATACGCTCCAGATGGCGGTTCTGCTCATCCAGCTCGCGACCTGTCGCTTTAGAAAGCCCATGCAACCGGCCAGCTGCTCCGGAAAGCAAGTCCAGATTCTGCTCAATCTCGTCCTCCATCGCCTCATCCTCACTATCAGCCTCGAACTGATATTTAGCACGCTCGGTAGCGTTCGTACGCGCTCGTCCGTTATGCTTGCCGGCTTCACGGTCGATCTCTCTGAAAGTGCGCTCCATACGCTGGTTGGTGCCGAAAGCCTCCTTGCGAGTGCCTTCACGTGTTTCACGCTCTTCCCGGTGAGTATTCAAGATCTTCTCATCGCGGTCTCGGCGACGACGGGCGCTGGTAAAAGGGTTTGAGACATGAACGGCGAACATGCTCTTGTTAAGCGTCTTCAACTCCTTTGCCTTCTCCTCGGCAATACGGCCTTCTATCGTGGCAATGTCTAAGCTCTTCTCAGTATCGTGGATACGCTCGCCTTGCGCACCCAAACGAGCAAGAGTCTCCCGGCCTGTCTCCTCGGCCTGTGCCGCGATACGAAGGGCATTCCGGGTGGATGCCACATCACCCTGCTTGATAAACCGGATGTCCTGCTTGATGGTCTGGATCTCTTCCTCTTCCTCTTCCTCTGCTGTAAGATGGCGTTCCTGATAGGTCGAGGTGGTGTATGCATTGCTACCGCCGCCGTAAGAGGGGGTGCCCTCGGAGTACGGGGGTGGTGGTGCACCCTGTGGCTGCTGTTGTTCCGCTCTTTCCCTAGCTCCTCCAAACAATGCTTCTCTGCCAGCGTCACCTGGATCATTGGGATCGGCGCTACCTAATCCTCCATAGCCACCGGGGCCATAACGCGACGCGGCCGGGGCTGGACCCCCACCACCAAATCGATCACCTCCATATCCACCTTGGTTGACAAACTTGTTGGGAGCGTAACCTCCCTGGAGCTTGTTATCGCCAGGGACGTTTGCGCCCGCAGGGGTGTTGTGAGCAGGTGGCTGTTCGCCCGCTGGTAGAGGAGCCACTCCGGCATTGATCTTGGCTTTAGTATAAGGGTCAGTAGGAATAGGCTTTGCGTAAGGGTTGGCGGGAGGCGCGGGGCTCTTATTCTTCGACCTAGAGCCGAAGAGCGCACGGCGGTTAGAGGAATCGTCGTCGTCCTTCTTACGTCCGAATACCATCTTGTAGTAGAACCTGAACTTAGTGCAAATGGGTATGAAGCACACACAAACACATACAGCCAAAATAAAAAAGAAAAGAAAAGAAAACAGCAAATACAGCAGGATATGAGACTGAACAGAAGAAGGTGGAATGGCTCCAATAACCGAGAGGGGGAAGAACTGAGACAGGAGAAAGGAAATGTGAAACTGGCACAATTAAAGGAGACCCTCCTGGGGAATTATTGGATGGAGAGTCGAGACCCCGTGGCGACAAATATTACCAGTACCACGGCTTAATCAAAGGGTCCTTGACAAAAAGGCTACCTAACTGCAATACCTGTATTGTACAGTACATCCATACAAACCCCATGTGGCAGTGCTGGGCGGTGTAGTGACTAGGCCGGACAGGGTTTAGCGTGTACCGTCAAAGCCTCAAAAGGACGTCGCCGAAAACATTCAAGGTTGGCTTCTTTGCCTTCCTCTCCCAATCACACGTCCTCAAGTGCTTCCCTGGCAGCCATGGCGCCGTATTTTGGGTCCGATGCTGACTATTTTAAGGATAAAGCGCGTAGGGATCTGTTGACTCTGCTTGAAGGCGTGAGTAAGGCTCCGGGTCTCTCAAGGCACCAACATATCTCTCGGGCTTAGCTGAAATCGGTGCAGGTGCGTGGGAAGAAGAACCTTGTTGTCAGCCAGGATCTGGCCGGTCCAGTCGGGCTATTTGTCAAGTTCTCTCTACTCCAAGAGTACGGTGTAGACCGAGTGTTCCTACTGGAGAATGCCAATGTGGACTCCTCTCAACGCAATGTCGTATTTCTAGTTCATGCTGAAAAGACACGCCAGGTGCGGACCGTCGCAGGTATGTCGTTTTCTGCTTACCACCGTCTCGTAGTTTTGTTTCTGTCTGCTCGTCTTATGAATGGTGAAGCGCGGACACCACACATGGGACAAACAGTAGATTACGCAGATGCATTCCTACTCTACGTAGTCAAATGATCCCTAAATTAAGAATCTTGTTATTTTATATCAGCTCATCCATAAGGCTTTCTTTCTCAATTTCTCCGACTGAATGCCATCAGAATGAGCTGACATCTCTTAGACCAGATTAAACGCCTACAGCGGAATGGAAATGTTGAACATGAATTCTCTATATTCTGGGCCCCAAGACGTACGCTTGTAAGCAATGCAATCCTAGAAGATGCAGGAATCATCGGGGATGTGAACATCGCAGAACTTCCCGTGCACTTCATGCCTCTGGAGCAAGATGTCTTGTCATTAGAGCTAGATGACTCGTTTAGCGACTTGTACCTGGTAAGCTTCAGCCTTGTCCTGCGAAAGGATGCATATTGATTGTCGCAGCACAAGGATCCAGGCTGTGTCTACCTGGCCGCCAAGGCTCTCATGAGTATTCAGCAGAGGCACGGTTACTTCCCCCGTATAATCGGCAAGGGTGACAATGCACGACGACTGGCAGATCTTTTGCTACGCATGAGGAAGGAGCTTGACGCTGAAGAGAGCTCTGGCCTGACTGACCTCAGCTCCAGGGGGCTCCTCCCAAGCGCAGACACTGAAAGCCTGATCATCATTGACCGAGAAGTCGACTTCGGCTCTGCCCTTCTCACTCAACTCACGTATGAAGGCTTGATCGATGAAACAGTAGGGATCAAGCACAATCAGGCAGATGTGGACACAGCCATCGTCGGCCCAACACCTGCCCCCCAAGCACAAGAATCTTCCAAAGTCCCACAGCAAACATCCAAGCAGGGCCAAAAGCGCAAAATCCAGCTAGACGCCTCCGATCAACTCTTCAGCCAATTGCGTGACGCCAACTTCGCCATTGTCGGCGACATTCTGAACAAGGTAGCCCGTCGTCTCGAAAGTGACTACGAAAGCCGCCACACAGCGAAGACCACAACCGAACTCCGCGAGTTCGTCAACAAGCTACCAACATACCAACTGGAGCATCAAAGCCTCCGCGTCCACACCAACCTCGCCGAGGAGATCATGCGAAACACCCGCTCAGACATCTTTCGCAAGGTCCTTGAAGTCCAGCAAAACAACGCTGCAGGCGCTGACCCAACCTACCAACACGACTCTGTCGAAGAGCTCATCGCTCGCGACGTCCCTCTCAAAACCGTCCTCCGCCTCCTTTGTCTGGAATCCTGCATGGCAGGCGGTCTCCGCCCACGCGACCTCGAAAACTTCAAGCGACAGATCGTCCACGCATACGGCCACCAACACCTACTCACGTTCTCTGCTCTCGAGAAAATGGAACTCCTTCAACCCCGATCCTCCGCTACAGCCATGCTCCTCCCGACAACGGGAACTCAACCAGGCTCCAAAACAAACTATGGCTATCTACGTAAGAACCTCCGTCTCGTAGTCGAGGAAGTCAGCGAGAAGGACCCGAACGACATCGCCTACGTTTACAGCGGCTTCGCCCCCCTCAGCGTCCGTCTCGTCCAATGCGTCCTGCAAAAGCCATACGTCCTCTCGCTCATCCGAGGTGGATCCGTCGCTGCCTCCGCCTCGCCCAGTCCAGCGAGTACCGCGTCCCCAGGCTGGCTTGGGTTCGAAGACGTAGTCAAGAGCGCCCGCGGCGCAACGTTCAGTATCGTCCAAAAGGGCGATGACAAGGCGATCCGTGCCCGACAAACACTTAGCGGTAACAATGCTACCAAGACAGTTTATGTGTTTTTCTTGGGTGGTATTACGTTTACGGAAATTGCTGCATTGCGGTTTATTGCTGAGCAGGAGGCACCGAGGAGGAAGATCGTGATCTGTACCACAAGCATTATCAATGGGGATAAGATGATGGAGGCTGCGATTGAGAAGCAAGATTTCACGAAGACGGAATAACTGGTCATGGGGTACGAGGGCCTTTGCGAGTAATTGTTATGCATAGTTATATCTTAATCGTCATGACTTAGTTAATAACCATGAATGAAAATGATACGCTGAGCACTTTATACTGGATTGTTGGGTAGTGTACGGAGTACACTATTTCTATCTACACAGATCAATACTTAAACCCAGAATTCACGCCCATCAACCGCCCTTGGTACCGTTCCATCACTTCTCCTAGCTTTACCATGACCCCTGCTGCTAACGTTCTAACCTGTTCTCTGGGCTCGTCTCCCTTGACTGAAGGTGTACGGTCGAAAACCTCACCTGCCCAATCCCGCAGCTCGATGACCTGCGACGCGAACTCGGTGACGAGTCGTTCCTCGCCAGTAGAGCCTGATGCGACGTTCAAATCTACCATCGCGAGGAAGAAAGCCAGAAGAGCAGAGAGGATTATGGGGTCATCAGAAACGGGACGTGTGTGGAGCGAGAGGAGGAATGTTAATGCGTCCTCAGTGACAGTAGGGAGGTACGGGGTATGAGGCCCCATAGTAGAAAGGGTGAGGGTAAGGGTCTGGATGAATAACGTAAGGAGATTAGGAGTGAGGAAGGGGTTATATGAAGGTGCTGTTGATCTGTATCGTTGTCAGAATGAGGTCCTGGTAGAAGTGTCATTTATTAGGTAGTACTCACGAAGAGAACTGTAGCATCATGATCTCAAATCGACCCTTTAGTGGGTAGAAGAACCCTTCCACCAACACTTTGTAGAGATCCTTAGCTGTAGATTTCTGTCGTTGGGCCTCTCGCTGCTGACGTTGCTTCTCGACCTCCATTCGGGAAGAGAATGTTCGGACTTTAAGCGCGTTCGGGCCAGAAAGCGAATCGGCAGCATTAGCTGCCAGCGGTTGGAGGGAAGTTTGTGCTAGCTTCTTTGTTAGACTGGCGATTGGAGATTCATTGCTCGAGTATAAAGCTTCCAGATTGGCTGGTAACTTCTTGGATGGGAACAACGTGTCTGGTAGTGTTGGGAGGCCCAGTGTCTTAGCGTCATTCTCGCCATTCCCAGCTATTTCACGAGCACTCAGACCTAGACCTGTCAGAACTGCGGATCGTTGGACTTGAGACAGGTCTCCGTCGAAGAACATCGCAGTGAACCATCGGCCCATCCTCAAAGGCTGGGACACGATCAAGGCGATGATACTCTGGAGCCGATACTCATGGAATTTTGGGAATTTGCTCTGCTCTTGTAAACCAACTATGACAAGAGCCAGCTCTTCGGTATTTTCAACGAGCTCAGTCCCAAAGGCAGTTTTACGTCTGATTAATGAGGGCGCAGTGCATATCGCCAGTTCAAAACGTTCTATATTCTCCGTGTCTCTTAGGCAGATTATGAGGTCGCGGATGTAGCTAAAGCATGTCAGTCACATTTATACAAGAGAATATTCTTGCCCGACTCACACTGGTGCTGTTGGCTTGTTGCGTTGGATTAACGTTGGGTCCTCGTCTGAATCGTATGGATCTTCATCGGGTTTTTCGTAGGGGATAAGGTCCTCATCTTCAGACTTTTCATTTTCGGACTCTATTTCTTCAATGGCCACTATCTTCGCTGTCCGCGGAAGTGGCGGTTTTCGAGTAGCAGTTGCCGGGTTGGATGAGCGTTTGGCAGGTTCTGAGTCAGTTGGCGATTTAATTGATTCCAAAGACCCAACACTGTCTTGAGTGTTGACCAAGTTGAAGTACCATAAAGCCCGTTCGCTTTCCATTTCTTCGAGGTCGAATTTCATTGCTTTCCCTGGCTGTTCAATGAGCTGCGAAATTGACATCCCAATGATCATTCCAAGAAATCGAGCTTTAGATGATGACGCGGCTAAACGGTTGGAAACCGCGTTAAGAAACGCACTCGAACGTCCTATTTCCATCATGGCATTTGAATCAAGCCGCTTAAGGTATCCTGCTGCCAGAAGGAGGACTTGGGTGTTCGCTGAGGTATGTCATTATCAAGGCCTTAACTACAGTCTTAAAGACGTGGGTGTACCTTCTTGGCTCACAATTGGCGCATGCTTAATGTAGAACTTGTCACTAGACTGTTCCAGGCTCTTTTTGAGCAGCGTCATCATTGAGTCTATACCACCCCATGTTACTAAAGACTTTAAGACAATGCTGAGTTGAACTTACCCTTCTGATCTGCAAAGCTAGCCAGCAATGCCCGGCGTAACCCGATAGTCTTTATAGAGCCACCCTGGCCTTTTGACAGCCAATCCAGAAGCTGAGTTTGCATATGTTGGCGCTCTCCAATAATGCTATAACACAGTCCTGCAACAACATTAACATGCTGGTCTAGAATAGCCTCGTTGCTCTCATCGATCAATGTCAAGAAATATTTCTTGTCAACTTCGCGGAACGTAGCTTCCAACACCGCAAACTGCTCCATCGGCCGAAGTTCATCGAAGAGAGAACTATATCGTTCTCGGAGAGTCTCGTTGATGAGCAAGCTGGTGTACAATTCGCAGGCCAAATAATCTGGGTATGAATATCAGTATAAGAAATGGGGTATGAGTAGTGCAAAGTACCTGTATAGCCAAGGCTCAATGCTCGTCCGGTTAGAGAGGCAACCGCTTTCCAAGCATCCCGGTTATCGAAATCAAGTTTTGACACCATGTGACAGATGTTAGTACCTAACCAAGAGGTATATTTAGGGCCGTCTCCAATCCATAAGATTGTACTCAATCCATCAAAATTCCCAGCTAACGTGAGAGCCTCCGCTGTAGCCGAGAGAACCTTGCTAGCAGCAACAAGAGATAGGAATTCTCTCCAGGCAACCTGCTTCTGAGTTGTATTGCTGTAGAGAGCTTCAATATCCATGTATATGCGCAATGTAAGATCTTTGGGCTTCAGGAGAGCAGAAAGAAATGTCAGAATATCTCGGATCTGAATTTGAGGCCCTGATTCTTTCGTCTGTTGGGAGGATGACCGCGCCGCAGTTATAAGTGAGCGGAGTTGAGCCACCAAGCAACTTGTACCAGACACGCTGCTAAAGCATCTCAACAGAGCGGCTCGTAGTTTATTGTCCTCTGGCGTTGAACCCTTTGACTTTGTATTCAATGAGGCCCAATGATCAGGGACCGTGACGGTGCCTAAGGCATTAAGTATTTGAGCTGCTGTCGGACTTGGGACTCTAATATCAAAGGCCTTTGGGATTATGCTTTCATTTGATGGATCCAGTACTTTTAAGACGCCATAAAGTCCCGCGCGGTCAGGCTTCGATTGCAGTACTGTTAATATATAATCCGCAGATGTTGGATCTGCATCGGTGTCGGCTTCTGAAGTGGCTTTATGCCTCTCTAATCCGTCGACAGGTCCCTCCTTGACAATCGACAGAGACGTATCCCGGCCATGAGTAACGGTCTTAACCTCTGTCAATAAGCCGTCCATTTTCTTGAGTAACTGGCGTTGGAAGAAAATAGAATGATTGGCAAAGGTTGGAGGAAATTGTATAAGCGGAGGGGTCACGTGCAGCGGAGTGTATCTGGAACAATCAATCAATCAATCAACGATCCCCCATCTTCACGACCTGCACTTGTTTCCGCCAGGCATAGGTTGTCTCATTTGTGCCCTGAGGATTTAGGTGGCTTTTAAAAAGGAGACTTGTATTTATCATCGACTCTTCTGAAACACTCATTTTAGTGAAGTGTACAGCTCGAGCTACTGGCGTCATTAACTACGGATGCGGTGAAATCAACTAATTACAGAGACGCCCATTGTAGCCTAGATTGAATAGAGCGCAACCTTTGCCCAATATGGCTTCCGCAGACTCTTACCTTAGGTGGTAAGATGCCCTTCTCACTTTTATCATTAATAGTTTCGCTTACTCCACGCAGGAAACACCTCCACAAGGTTTTAACCAAGCCGGGACCTTTCAGCGATGAAGACTGGGTGCCTGGTCCGGAAACCATTAGTGCTTTGGAGACGTCAAAAATTCTGTATGTTCTGAAGTGATTAAGCAAATCATCAACCACTAACGTAGCCCAGAGTGATGTATGTATATACGCGCCCCTCCTGTTGTAGATGGGTATGGTCACTAAGTGAAACGATCTTAGCGGGGCTGGAGGTCTAGGATGCGAGATCCTGAAGAACCTTGCTTTGTCCGGTTTCAAGGATATCCATGTTATTGATATGGGTGAGTCTTTCCCCTATCACTTTGTCCTGGGTCCACAGCTAACTATAACAGATACCATCGACATCTCTAATCTGAATCGTCAGTTTTTATTTCGTCAGTCTGACATCGGCAAACCTAAAGCCGAGGTTGCGGCTGCTTTCGTAGAGAGACGAGTCAAAGGCGTCAAAATTACCCCTTATGTAGGGAAGATTCAAGATAAGGATGAGGATTACTATATGCAGTTCAAGATAGTCGTTTGCGGTCTCGATAGCATAGAAGCAAGACGATGGATCAATGCCACCCTTATTGGCATGGTTGATCCTGAAAACCCTGAGAGCCTGAAGCCTCTCATTGATGGAGGAACTGAAGGTATGGAATTCGACCACCCTGGGCCATCACAGGAGGCTAACAAGGACCAGGCTTCAAAGGGCAGGCGCGTGTTATTCTACCAACTCTGTCTTCGTGCATTGAATGTCAGCTTGACATGCATGCTCCCCGCCCTGCGGTTCCGCTATGCACAATTGCGACTATACCTCGCAGCCCCAGCATTGTATCGAGTGGGCGCATCAGATCGCCTGGCAGGAAAAGCGCAAGGACGACCCTTTCGATAGTGATGATCTGGACCACATTAATTGGCTGTACAATGCGGCTCTGGAGCGAGCAAAGCAATTCCATATCCACGGAGTCACCTTCCAGATGACCCAGGGTGTAGTCAAGAACATCATTCCTGCAATCGCCTCTACAAACGCCGTCATTGCCGCTGCGACAACATCTGAGGCATTAAAGATCGCCACATCGTGCAACCCGTACCTTGACAACTATATGATGTACGCCGGCGAAGAAGGTGTGTACACCTATACGTTCGAGGCTGAAAAGAAACCGGATTGCCCTGTCTGTGGCAACCTCGCGCGAAGCATGACCGTTGATCCGGACATGACGCTGCAAGAGTACATCGACACTCTTGGCGACCGGCCGGAAGCTCAGCTTAAGAAGCCTAGCATGAGAACGGAAGAAAAGACACTCTACCAGCGTTTCCCGCCTCAATTGGAGGAACAGACCAGGGCCAATCTAAACTACAAGCTTAGAGATTTAGTAGAAGACGGGCAAGAGATCGCAGTCAGCGACCCCGCTTATACTATCGATTTCCGCTACCGGTTGCTGTTCAAATAAGAATAACAACTTTTTACTCTTCATATGAGATATGAGTCGTTACGATAAATACAAGACTTTCTTGCTAGATCAAGGCTTCAATATCAATTGTGCGTTTTCTATATGACAAAAATCGCCCTATCCAGACTCCCAACAAAAGAAGGTCTTGACCAACTTTTATGAACTGTACAAACTCGCAAAATAGCAAACGAAACCAACGCCGACCATGCATTAAAGATTTTAACATGAAGTGCGGGAACATAGCATAGAGCACGTTCATCGCATAAGATCTGCCAATCCCCGCTTCCATCTGGCGCATTTGAGCTTCAGGACCTTCACGCTTTCTAAGAAAAGGACATCGCTATCGAATTGGCCTGTGCTCTCGATGTTGAAGATGAAATGGTCGCGGACGCGACCGAGCTTCACCTTGCCCTGGAACTCCTCATGTCTGAGACATTCCCTGCTAACAGTATCCTTGAAGGCGTCGCGAACAACAGCCTTCGTCTCGCCTTCGTGGCCCTCGTATCCGCTCCCCTGCTTCGCGGCCTCTTCCCGGGTAACAGGCTCCAAACCAATCACACCCCTAGGGAAGCACTTGGCGAACTTCTTAGCATCTTCTCCAACAATGGGGCGCAAAATCTGGATGTCGGGAAGCAAGCGGTACGAGGCGGTAGCAACAGGCGAGAACTTAGCATGGTCGGCTCCGATACCCTTGATACAGTGCATTTCCAGGTCGATCTTCTGACCCGGGCGAAGCTTAGCGATCAGGATGTCTGGGTTGACCGGCTGGATGGCATCCTCGCCAGTGAAGAATTGCTCCTGACGTCCGACAGGGTGGAAGGTAATGTCTCTGGCGTAAACATGCGCATTCTTGTATAGCTTTCGGGGGTCATTCTCCGAGGAGTTGGCGTTAGGGTTCTCGGTACATTCGATATCCAGTCGCAAGACGATGGTATTGTAATCGGAAGGATCACTGCCCTCGGGTTCATCCTCGGTAGCCTTCTTGAACCAGCGCATCCAGTTTATACCATCCACGGAGCCCTTCAGTGGAATCAGACCCAATCGCTGTGCAAGCACTTCATCCTGGATAACGGAGGTGTTGTTGTGAACGAAGACGAACTCGATGGCTACGCTGGGCACTTCAGCCATGACAATACGGCGGAAGGCATTTGCGATCGAAGCGTCGACGCCGATGAGAGAGAAGGAAGATTCGAATCTTTCATTGCGATGGAACTCAACATTGAACTCCTGTGGAGCAAAATAATGTAAGCACACGCAGAACATAGAGGCAGGTAAGTGCATAGAATGCAAGGGAGAAGCCAGGACTGTACATTTCTAAATTTCTCCAAATTCCACTCATGCGACTCACCCGGCCAGTGACCTGGGAAGTCTGTGGAGGGGATGTTGGAGACTGTTTCCAGATTGATATCGACGAGCTAGGAAATAATTAGCATAGTAAGCAAACGCGAATAGGTGCTGATAGGATATATTACCCTCCGGCGATCAAGCTCCGCCTGTGAAGGAACGAGAGGCGCCATGGTGGGTGAGTAATTTGCGGGTATCAAGTCGTTGACGATATGGAGAGAAAAAGGGAAAAAAGTTCTTTAGAAAACCGGCAGTATGTCTGCAGGTCGAAGGCGGAGAGTACGCCTCACTATACTGCACCCGGAATGGCAGACAACTCGGTGGAAGGGCGGCCCGTGATTTACCGATTTCCCTTGCAGTGTGAGCTAGCGTGGGTGCAGAATAAGACGGAACTGAAGACCAACCAGAGACGGCCTGATGACCATAAGCTCCTCCTCACGTGACCGTCCAAATTGTAATTCAGCGCAACCTCCAAGCATCAACCCGTGTAGACCACTCCGCAGAGTCCCTCCATCAATTGCGTCCGGACTGAGGACCGACAACCTCCAATTCCTCCTCGTCCTTCTCCTCTCTCTTCCGAATGGCTGCTTCCTTTACTCGCCTGGCGGGCGGTGCGCCCAAAAGGCTTTGTCTCCGCCCCTCCAACTTCACCAAATACAACGCCATCCCCAGATCCCGCTCGATAGCGACGTCGCTTCCTCGTCGGCAAGCGGAGCCGACCAGCTACCAGGCTACCAGACTTATTCCCACTGATCCCACCTTCACAAGTCTGGCTAACAAGGAAGGTCCCCAAGAACCCGATGTTGCCGCTGGTCTCGAATCCGAGAGCGAAGGGGTCGGCCGCAAAATCCGTCACTACACAGTCAACTTCGGCCCTCAGCATCCTGCTGCTCACGGTGTGCTTCGACTGATTCTGGAGATCAATGGTGAAGAGATTGTCCGCGCGGATCCTCACGTCGGATTGCTTCATCGTGGTACCGAGAAGTTGATCGAATACAAGACCTACATGCAGGCTCTGCCTTACTTCGACCGATTGGACTATGTCTCCATGATGACGAATGAACAGTGCTACTCCCTGGCTGTCGAGAAGTTGCTGAACATTGAAATCCCTGAGAGAGCCAAGTATATCCGGACATTGTTCGGAGAGTTGACCCGTATTCTGAACCACCTCATGTCCGTTCTTTCTCACGCTATGGACGTTGGTGCTCTTACGCCGTTCCTGTGGGGTTTCGAGGAGCGTGAAAAGCTCATGGTAAGCAACATTAATTTCACCACAAGCACATTAGACAAAGTAGCTGATGGTCAATCCCTCGCTTAGGAATTCTACGAGCGTGTCTCCGGTGCCCGTCTCCACGCCGCCTACGTCCGCCCCGGCGGTGTGTCCCAGGATATCCCCCTCGGCCTTCTCGACGATATCTACCAGTGGGCTACCCAGTTCGGTGACCGTATTGACGAGACCGAGGAGCTGCTCACCGATAACCGTATCTGGAAGGCCAGAACCCAGGGCGTTGGTGTTGTCAGCGCCGCTGATGCACTGAACATGAGCTTCACTGGTGTCATGCTTCGTGGCTCTGGTGTGCCATGGGATATCCGCAAGTCCCAGCCATATGACGCTTACGACCAGGTTGAATTCGACGTTCCCGTCGGTGTCAACGGTGACTGCTACGATCGCTATCTCTGCCGTATGGAGGAGTTCCGCCAATCCCTCCGTATCATACACCAGTGCTTGAACCAGATGCCCGCTGGCCCTGTCAAGGTCGAGGACTACAAGCTCTCGCCACCCCCTCGTGCAGCTATGAAGGAGAACATGGAGGCCCTCATCCACCACTTCCTCCTCTTCAGCAAGGGTTACGCCGTTCCCCCGGGTGAGACCTACTCTGCCATTGAGGCCCCCAAGGGTGAGATGGGTGTTTTCCTGGTCAGTGATGGCAGCGAGAGACCCTACCGTTGCAAGATCCGTGCTCCTGGTTTTGCCCACTTGGGTGGTTTCGATCAGATCGCTCGCGGTCACTTGCTGGCAGATGCTGTCGCCATTATTGGTAAGTCCCCATAACTCTAAAACGCCCACAACCTGGTCGAACGTTCTGCTAATCTTCAAATCCAGGTACAATGGATCTGGTGTTCGGTGAAGTCGACCGGTAGACAAATAAAAACAAGAGGAATCTCCAAAGCTTCTGTAAACCGACTTTAACTTGATTCTTCCAAAGAATAGAAAAGAAGCAAAGATAAAGCTCTTTTAAAAAATAACCTTCCATCTACCTCTTGGTTTTTCTCCGTGCTCAATCTCATCGCAGTGGTGCTGTTGGATCATCATCATCACCACCTCGCTGTACCAATTCCGTTTTTTAATGGCGTTGTCTGTTTCCTTTGTTTGTCGACTCTACCTGAATCCCAATCTCTATCTCTTTTCTTCCCATCATCTACCCTGTGTATAGTGACCGAATTTCAAGTTACAATATCATGTGTTAACTAAATGTGGGTTTTATAATTGTAGGTTTTTAGAATTGTATGTGTAACGTGCCTAGCATATTACTTATTACTTAATAAAAGTGATGGTTATACTATTTACTGGTCAGTGTTACGTAGGGGAACAGAAGATATATTTCGGTAGTTGCAAGATATATATATACATCGATATCGATGGTTATCCGTTTTCTAGCGATACACTGAACAATGAAAAAGTAGGAAAAGTAGGACAACGAATATCATTACAAAAATGGAACTATGCGAATAAAATATGTAATTGATAATATATGTTGATCCAAGTTAACTACTAGCCCACTCCCAAAACGCCCATAAAACATGCGCCTATGCAAATGCAACTTGAGAATGGAAATATCAACCAACTAACGACCGAATGCATAAGTTTGAATGTGTACTAGATCAGCAATCGGCAGTCCTCTGGATAAGCTTGGGTGATTGTGGAAGACCAGCTGTCGGAGGAGGGTAGATTGGTCCTAGGACATGTAAGAGCAGGCTGAAATGTTTACTATCGTTTGGGAAACAAAAGCATGGTGTTCAATCTTGACAGCGAGCCACCTTTGACAGTACCATCGTACACAGTTATACGTTGTCGTCGTCGTAGAAGAAGTTGATGTCACGGGGCCGGCGTCGGTTGTACGAGACGAAGTCACTGTCGCCTGGAGGTCGTTCGTCGCGCGTGTTTGCGGTCAGCATGCTTTGAATGCTCATGCAGACGCTCTCAACTGTTTGTACAGGTGACCAACCTGCAGAGCTTAGTAGGTCTAGGCATATGATTCCGTTGCTGTATATGTGCGGGTGGATCGGGATCGGACGAGGGGTCTCAGATGCGTTAGGCAGCTCGATGAACTGGACTTCCGGCGGCTCTGTGCGATGGAGTGTTGCTTAGTATGATCAATGTAACAAAAAGCAAAGGGGGAAAAAATTGAAAACTAAAATATAAAGAGTAATACAAGATAATGTAACACCAGGGTGCAAAATCAAACGTACCTATTGGGTACTTGGACGAGAACGTAAACTTGAGCCGATAGATCTGATTCTGATAAAGCGGATTGTCGTCCAGGACTCGGATATCCATCTGCCACTCTTCCAGATTCTCCGATTTAGCTATTGATATACCGGGTGGCAGATGTTCCTTCATCTAAATCAATTACCACAGTTAATTCTTCTGTGCATAATTGACACTGGGCATGACAGTATATAGCAAAGACGTGACGCTGCTGTTGACTGGGGTCGTAACTTGTCTTGCAAAGCGGTAGACAAAATTGGGGCGTGAGGGATAGAAGGGGACGTAGGTACCTTGAGGAGCTCCTATTATTGCGCCAAGTTAGTCTGCGAAATACTGATTCAACGATGGGTACAATTACCTTGCTCAAGCGCTTGCCCGCAAACATGGTGAGAGAGATGCTTTTTAGATCGTTGGTATCTTGTTCCCAGTACTGCGGAATAGGTTTTTGACCAGACTTTTTCTCTTCGCACACTAGTTACTCCCATAGGTAGCAGAATCTTTGAGCCGCAAAGATGTATGACGTCTGACTCTTAACGTGGGGCGATCCACCGCCTCGGAAATGTTGCAGCGACGTGAGGAAGGTTGAAGGGGAGGAATGAGGAGGTGGGCAAACACAGGAGAGGTTCAAAAGTCGTAGAGGCGTAAGTACTATTGCTCGGAGAAGAAGAAGAAAAGCAGCAAGCCGGCCGAAGGCATATCAGTGATTCAACGACCGCCGGACGTACCTTTATACTAGTACACCCCCCAGTCGATCACCTGCCTGGGGCTCACTTCCCCGACACACATCATCTGATTGGCTCACGCACCGAGTGGTCGAATGGTGGCCTGGCACGTGATGCTTATCCACCTGATAAGGTCATTCTCTAAAAGACTACGTGGACAAGGACTAGTATATTTAATGTTTGAATAACGGAAGAAGAAAAAGCTGTTGATGGTATGGAAACGAAGGCAAAAAGAGACAGTCGAGCCAAAAGACAAGTGATTTTGAAGAACGAGTACCGAAAGCTCTCAAGAATAACAACACAGTTACTGTATACACCATTCGGATTATGGACGGGGAATCATGAAGATAATATTCACAAAGCAACTCAGATGATGTGTCTTGACCTCGAAACTGGCCAGGGAAGGATGAATGAGCTCTCACTTTGAACGCCATAGCATAATAGAAATCAAGCATGAGTATTTTTCTCTCGAGCCTCACGCTCGAGTCTCTCACGCTCTTCGGTGTCCTTCTGCTCACGAACCTTGGCAAGAACAACCTCGCGGAAGATAGCTCCGCGTGCAACCTTGCTCAAACTCCGCTTCTTCGTTGTGCCAGCCTCAGCTTCACCATTAGCTGACGGCTCGGCTGGGGCAGATCCAGATTTGCTAGGCTCCTCAGCAGAAGCTGCCATGTCAGCAGGGCTAGGGATGTCATCCTCATCCTCTTCGTGCATCTTGAGTGCCTCGATGCGGTTGGCCAGTTTGATGATCTCAATACCTCTCCTGAGGCGAGACTTGGCAATGTAGGCGCGGATTTCAGGCAGCAAGTCACGGTCACTGGCAGATTCGCCCTTCAACCAGGGATGCTTGAGGGCTTCCTCGGATGTGACACGCTTTGATGGATCCGGCTGGAGCATCGTAAGGATGAAATCCTTGGCATCTTTTGAGACATCTCGCCAGTAGCGTTCATGGAAAATAATGCGTCCACTACGGCACTCTTCAATCAGATCGGACAGGCTCTCGGACCGGAAGGGTGAATAGCCACACAGTAGGGTGTATGTGATGACACCCAGAGACCACATATCGACGGCCTTGCCGTGGCCTTGTTTGAGCATAACTTCGGGTGCGGCATATCCAAATGATCCAGCCATGCTAGTCAATACTTCACTGGGACTGTCCAACATCTTGGCAATGCCAAAGTCGGCTAGAACCAAAGGCGAGGATGGATCACGGGTGAGGTAAAGCAAGTTTTCTGGTTTTAAGTCTAAGCAATTCAGACTCAGAGTTAGCGCATAACACAGTATCATACAAGGCGAGAAGGTTGAAGGTGCAAAACGAACCTCGGTGGACAATATTCCGTTCATGCAGATAATTGACTGCGTCTAGCACTTGCCGAATGGTTTGAGATGCATCCTTCTCTGTAAATTTTCCGTAGTCGCAAATTCTATCGAACAGCTCACCACCGGTGGCTAGTTGGGTGACAATGTAGAATTTGTCCTTTACCACCGTTAAACTATAGACACTGGCATAGCGCGGTGAAAGGCACGCACCTTAGATTCGAACCAATCGACAAAATGGACGATGTTCGGATGATCAAGGGCTTGCAACATCTCCAACTCATCGTAAACCATCTGCTCGTTGCCCCGGACATTTTTCTTCAGGATGATTTTAACAGCGACTTTTCCACGACTGCAGTCTGCCTCACGGACAATACCGTACGTTCCAGCACCAAGTGTTCTCCCAAACTTGTATAGTTGTCTAGAAAAAGCTCTCACTCGTTACTAACTGTCCAATGGCATGTCAACGAATCGATAAACACAAGGGAAAGGCCGTACTTTTTCTCATAACTCTCGGGCTGTCCCGAGAGCTTGTTGAGCATATTAGTGACTATAGAGCAAAACAATAGTCAGCGCATTTGCCACAATACTTTCAAAACGCCAAATAACCAAGGTCGGTAGTCCAGGGGGTGAGCCAAAAACCAGGCGATGTAGTATGCTCAGACCATGTAACCACGAGGAGATGAACAATAGCCAAAGGCTTGCGCCATTGCTCCACAGAGCTATCGCGACAGTTGACGAGAGCATTTCGAAAACTTGGGAAAGCATGAAGCACGCCACCAGTTGGTGTAGGTAAAAGAAACAGGCTTCAACAAGGGCGGGGCAATGAACAAGAAATAGGAGCATTTCCACTCCGCTCAATTGGCAAGAGGGGGCACGGAAGCGATGAGAAAACGAAGAAACTCACAACTCATTGTGTCTGAATTGTAATGACGACCTTGAGTCACAAAAAATTAAATGTGCGGCGAGCTAAGGCAGTAGGCTTGACGCCGATGAGACCCCGCACGCGAGGGGGGATTGGCGGGGCGGAGAGAAAATCGTGGTTAAGGAGTCGAGAAGACAGGTTATTATAATTATCGTTCAGGTATAGGCTGGAGAAAGATATCACAGTCAGTGAGGGGGTGATACTGCGACAAGAGAAAGTTAAAGAGATGGTGCCAGCGACACAGATCCTTAGATGAGCTGTTGAACAGAAAAGACTGTCTGCTTGATTAGGGGGCGGGGGGAGACTGGAGTAAACAAACGGTGCTATACCTACTCGAACGTTCGCTGTAAGTATAAAGAGGAAGTTGACTTCCACTGTGAGGATACTAGAAAGACAGAGAATGGAGAAAAAAAAATCAACTGAACACAAGACTTGAGTCAGCCTCAGGCGTGGACAAATATAAAAGATAATGGCATGAAACACCAGGCCAAGAGCAAACCAGAGGAGGGCAAGAGAAGGTGGGCACTGGGTAACGTAAGTTCAGTCTGGCCCCTCCGATAGAGTTTAGTTGACCCCGTGGCTGTGCTCGGATCGGATTTGGGACAGCGGATTGGCCCACCTCCGTTGCCCATTAATTTTGCATGTGGGAAAAAGGACCTCTTGCAGGCAACAGCCACAGTTTTTTCAGCCTTGTCCCACCCCGTAAGAAAGGTATTTCACCAGGCTTCCTCTTTTTTGCGTCTCCTTCCTTTCCCCACAAATCTCAAGAAGATCAAACTCAATTGGGCAATAAAAATACGCGTTCAGGAAATGCACTATTGACAAGACCCATGGAAGGTCCCTTCTCTCGAGTAAAATTAGAATAGCTAGGGAATTCTAGGTACTTCGTTTTCGTATCATCAATGCCAACCCTAGTGGCTGAGTCTTTAATTTAATCTGACAGCCCTGCCGTTTTGGACTGAGACCTGGCTGTTAGCCATCAACCCCAGCCCAATCTAGATGACCATCTAGTAATCCAAACCTGTGTCTTGGCCATCTCACTTGACAAATTCGGCAGTTGTCATGGTCTATCAATCTCACAGGGACCAAACATAGCTCAATCTGACAACAATAGGGAACTTTCAGGTTTTCTTTTGTCCCCAAACACATGGGTAGCTACAGTTACCAGTTGAATGAGTGTATCAAATTAGCCCCAAGACATTCTGATCTAGGACACATTCATTCATACATGCCCATCATGTCTACATGCTTGTAAGGGGTAGACATTCCTTCACAGCTCCTTGCCAAGCTCAAGCGATAGTTGACGGGTCACGGATGGATGCATGACCCGCTATTCGAGGTTCAGCATCATTTCCCACTGTGATGCAGAGATCTCATGCTCATAGGACTCCTGGCATCATGGGTACATGCCCAATTGAGGTATGGGTGCTCAACTATACACTTTTATGTAATCATATTAAGACAAAGCTATTCTTTTGAATATAGTTGAATAAATCATAACATCTATAATAAGAAATTTATTTTGCAGGGGTTGATAGACTAAATAGAAGTACACTTGCTTCCTCATTATTTAGGTGGAGGATAGTAAGTGAGATTTCAGTTTATATATTTCGTGAATTTCAGATTTCTACTTTGCATATGTTCTGGTGGGCTATAATTCAAAACGCCATTCGTCTGAGAAGTGAACCTTATAACATAGATATACTGTACCCAATCTTATTTTCGCCTTTAATCCTATATAGCAAAGAAAAAGGAAAGAAAACCGAGATACATAAACAGATACCGGACAGAAGAAAGATAACAACTGGCTGGGTGACCTAAAATGGCTGAGAGGAGAGACAAAGATCCTGCAGCAAATCAATCATCATGCACAGAAGATTTGCAGACCAATTGACCATTCCTGTTGAAAGTATTGGAGTCTATACATCTCGAAGTAAGCACTTGACGTCGATAATGTCAGGTATGAAGAAATCACATACCCAAGGTTATGTTCGCTGGGTGAGTATAACCCCACACAGACATCAAAAACCCGCTATTCTTGCAGTCACAAGTATGAAATGGACCGTCTTTTAGGTCCTTTTCCAATTTATATTCGACACATATTTTGAATGCAGCCCCACTATTACCAGAATGTTAGTGAGGGTTTCTTCTCCCCTTTTTGCAATTAATTCCAAACAAAAACAGTGTATAGACTCCTCCTTGAACTGGAGTTGACCCTTTTCATTGTAGGCATAACATTGATTCAAGTCCAAAGAACTGTCCTTGCCATCACCATTCCAGTCTGGACATGTTGCCGAGATACTACTAATAGGACACAGCATTTATACCCAGTGATTGGCCCATATGCCATGATTTGTAGTTGACAGTAAATTTGACCATTTTGACATCAGGTTGGGTGGCAGCCAAAGCTGACAAGAAAGATAAATGACCACCGAAATCCAATACATGGTTGTCAAGTAAGGACACTAGAGTAGGAGTAGATTTTGAGAATATTTCAGTGTCCGTAAATTGGTTATAGTCAAGCTATTTATGTTCTCTCGGACTATGGATATAGATACTGCCGTAGGTTCAAGATCATTTAACTTTCCCTGAGCATCTTTTCTTGGGTTTCGAAATCTGAATCGAAAGGCCATTATATTCTGATAGGGTTATGTTACACTTTGAATTCTCCATTGGTGAAGACGCATGCAGCTCATAAAGAGTATATCATTCCTTTTTATATAATGAGATAATATGGGTTAAGTACCACATAAAGGGTGAGTGTTTTATTTCAGCATTGGTAACAAACAGACGAGACTCTTAATAAAGGAAGTGCGGTTTCATAACCGGCAATTGGTATAATGAAAATATGGAATAAAATATGATCCGAGACATTCGATGATGCTCGAGGCACTGAAAATGATGTAGCACTAGAAATAATGGAGATGGAACCAACCAATAACTCCAAGCATTACGCCCTAAATACAGCATTTTGTAATAACGGGACTTGGTTGCTGAAACTAGAACATGGCCAAGGTAACCTGCCAGTATACTAGAACTTCTGCTGAGAAAGCGTACTTGGCAGCCAAGAAACACATTCTTAACTTACATGTCCATATTATCTACATTGGAATAAATGTATATTAATCTATCATTTACAAGCCTCATGTACCCTTTCTATGTGTCAGACCCCCTTCCCCCTGATAGGACGAGAAAGGCAGAATCTCGCATCGAATGCTTCATTATATCTCACATGTCATGGGCCACCATGCGTTATAATCTACAAAGGGATGGCCACACAACGACCAAAACTTGTTCTTAACAATTAAATTGGCTGCTATGCGGACCGTGGTATATATTGAGGGAGTGTCCCTATGCCATGAGAACGTTCAATATATTTTACTGGTCTAAATTAGTATTCGTCAAGTGTTGATCTAAGCACCTGACATTTCGCTATATCCTGCTCAGTAAAGTAAACCCCCAACACAGCTAATGGCAACGCTAGTTGATCTCCCCGTCGAGATCCTTCTGCATATCCAGGGATATTTCTCCAAATCAGCACTCAATTATTTCAGCCAAGTATGCCGGAATTTCTACTCTATTTCCAATTCGGCACTTTACAAGAAGAACACCGCCGGGGCATTATGGCAAGCAACAGCAACGAGAAACGCTGAAACCCTGCGCAAGCTGCTAGAATATTGTCCACGGACTAAAGAGCCTGATCTGCAATATACTATATGGAGCCCCCTTGGTCACACACCGATGTCAGCAGCGGTAAATGGTGGAAGCACTGAAGTAGTTCAGGCCCTCATAGACAGCGGTTTCGACACGACTACTAAAGACAGGAATGGCTATACACCTCTCTCAATGGCAGCATTGTATGGCCATACTGATATTATTGCAATTTTACTGAAGACTGGTATTGACCCGGACCAGAAAGACATGTATGGTCGAACTCCTTTAAGCTGGGCCGCTGAGTATTGTCATACGGATGCTGTGGAGCTTTTGTTGGATTACGGTGCGGATCCTGACTGTCAGGATGATGATTATTCCATCGTTGAAAGTAGGGCAAGACAAGAAGGGCTTTACCTAGTGCCTCTCTTCTTGATGAACCATGAACGGTTATATAAGCGACCCATCCCTCGGAACCCTATAGAATGGGCTGAGCGAAATGATTGTGCGGCTGTTTTTGAGCTGCTCCGGCATAGAAAGGGATATGAGAAAAAGACTGCCTACATCTCCAATTTGATTGTGTGCTCGGGGCACTAGCTCATTCTCGTTGGATTCAATCAGCCAAAAGTTTCCCATAATAGTTCATCCAGTAAGCAGCTTGTTTGATAATCTGATAGGGCGGTGAGGAATGGCAGTATTCTCATACAGTAGCATCTTCCCCCACTCTTTCAACTTCATAATTCAACGAAAAACCAGTGCCTTTTAAAGAATGACAGCCATTTCCCCCGTGGCGGACCCTCTTGCCGTCTTACCTCCTGAGATAGTTCTACGTATCTTGGAGTTCACCCCAGTCTCCGCCCTCGCATCTCTTACCGCAGTCTCCAAGGCTTGGCACGAATTTATCGACGTCACGCACCAAGAAGCCATCTACACCTCCGATTCCAAAACCGTCCAACCGCCTGGAGGGGCCCGTGATTTCTCATTTCTTTCGGACAATACCAGCTTCACAAAACTATTCGATGACATAGCGTCATGGAAGGATCTTTGTAAGCGCCAGACGCTGCTCGCCCGTAACTGGGCTGAGTCCCAACCGGTTTGCCGGGAGTCAGTGGTGCAAATCGGCAACGACCCTGTCTGGCGATTTCGGCCGGACTTCAAGCGTCGGTTCTTCGTTTCCACATCCCATGCGGGTGGATTAAATGTCACTGATATGGACACGGGCCAGATTCTGTGGCGTCTTCCTTCCACGTTAGATAGTGATGAGGATGCGGTTCGTCCATACGCGCACCTGGAGTATCAGGACGGGATGGCTGTCTTTGATCGTGAAGGGGATGCTGTTGAGGTCTGGCAGGCGGGGCTGGAAGGCGCAGCACATGGAGAGTTCCGGCGTATCGCGGTCTTGAATCACGATTGTCAAACAAGAGGCTTTCAGTTGTCTTACTGGACACTCTGTGTAGTGTCTAGCCAGGGACAGGGTTTTGTGTATGACATGATGCAAAGACCTCCCAAGTTGACCACGCATGTTGAGATTGAGCATGGCGCTATAGGCCATTTAGACCAAAGCAAAGATGCCGTGATTTACTCCATGGGGCCGGGAGGCTATCATGCCTACGACAAAATGTCTGGTGCGTTTTTGGGTGCTTTGCAGCCGTCGCATTGTACCGACAAGTATCATATCCGCCCACCGCCTGTTAGTTCTATCTCGGCGAGCGCGGCCCTGGCGGGAGCAATGCGACATTTTCCGCCAAATCGAACATTTCCTCTCGGAGCACCTCGCAAAGATAGCCTGATGCCGCTCAAGATTGCTAAAGGCCCCCTCCCACCGCCCAGTGACCCTGGACATGTTAGGCATGGTGAAGATGAGTGGGGAGCGGGCATGTTGCACGGCAACGTTTTCGTCGGCTTCTCACGCGCTGGCCGTGTCTTCGTTTGTGCCGACTGGCGTAAAGCTCTGCACGGCCCAGGTCGTCTCGCTGCGCACAGCTACCTAATTGAATGCGAGTCGGATGGGTCAGGCTTTGATCTGGGTGGCTGGCTATCTGTGCGCAACCACCGCCTGATGTTCGAGATCGAAGACCGGATTTATGTCGTGGCACTTGACGATGATAATAGAATTCAAGACATCGATTGTCCCGCTCGCGCTTCATATTCACTTCTCACTAGCTCCGCGCCCCAGCTCGCTGTGCCGGTTAGTTTCATGGCATTGTATGACGATGCAATAATGACCACTTACACTGTATGTTCCACTACAATGGCCAATACGAAGATGGAAACAAGAAAGTTAATATCAAGACCTGCAGACACTTGGTTGGCGCCAACCCCTCCCAGGCGATGCGGCTCCACAAGAACAGGAAGGTCACACCCGCCTCTTCCCGACTAAAGCCATCCGCATCGTCAGCTTAGCCCCGGACCTTTCTAACGACAAGTCTTCCGCCGATACAGCCCAAAGCACAACAGCCGTGGGCTCCTCGGCACCAGAGGCTTGGCACTCGCCAACACAAACTGGCCTGCTGCAGTTGGTTAGTATGCTGGGTAACGAATTTGATGACTTGGACGATGAGCTGGAGACGATGGAAACAGGAGACGATGAGGACTGGGAGGATACGGATGAGACTGAGAATGAGGACCATGATCAGCAGCATACGGCTGCACGTGCACCTGAATCAGCCTAGACATAAATCCGATTCCTAAACAAGGTTTGCGTCTAAGTGGTTTCAAGGAAAACTGCTTCTCTCAGATTCCCCACATCATCTTTCTCTTGGCAGACCTTGACCCTACCGCAGTGGTGAATCCAGAACAAGCTACTGACGAGGGCCATGGCACGCTGCCTGCGCCCGTGCACTAATAAGATAAAGAGGGCGTCGAGGAGTATCATGGAGACCTCGTTGATCCCCGGGACGCTGTTGAATAGCCCTGTATACAAGGTGGAGACCAATTCTTTGAGGGGGAGACAAAGGTACGAAACCTGACCCATCTGTGTGCGAGACTACAGGTACAGTGAAAACTACATCGGTTGCAGTCTGTGGACAATACGGAGCAATATTCAAGGCAGAACGACGTCGAATGGATATCATAATGAATTCAAAAGATATCGAAACTTTTTTTGCCGGTCAAGTTTCAACTCTATCTCTAGTTGAGAATCAATTCAAGCAACAAATACAATAAAAGCAGCCGCGAACAGATGGAGACTACGATCGAGGAATCACAGGATACATTTGAAGCACAGCGCCCACCATTGAACTACGTAGTAGAAGCTCAGCCGGCAAGATCAAATGGTGGCTTGACAACTTCAAGGCAATAGCACGAAGTATAGTGCTAGTAAGTATAATATAAAGGTTTGGATTTGGTAGAGCGACAATATCAGTCTTACCATCTGCTCAGAATCACAAGAAAACATTAATCACTTGTTATTTACACTAACAGGCCAGGACTCAAGCATTGGAATAGCTCCAGAATTTTGACACCTGCAGTGTGAGTAGAACAGACAACGGGCCATGCTATAGGTATTTTTGAACAGCCAATGTGTAAGAACGAGCTTAGAGTTTTTGGCGCAGATCGTGAGCGCCAATGCGTCAGCTTCAGATAAAGAATCGTCCGGACCCAAGGCATTCAGACCTAAAGCCCTTAGCAAATAGCGAAGTACACATGCTCTTAGAGCTACTATACAAAAACACTGGCTTTAACAATAACAATACAGATCATCACAAGATACGCGAAAGCCAGTCAGTCTAGCGCTTCAAACCCAAGCTCAGACACAGTATGCAGTATTTAACGAGTGTGATAGGGACACACGAAACTGACAAGAGTGTGCTCAAGATCGAACAATGCCCCTGACAAGCGCTCCTCTGAACAAGTGGCTGCTTTGGCCATTCAAGCGCCCTGTTGCTTCTGCGGTGTAAATGGTAGGCAGACTTTACCAATCATCGGCAGCAGCACAAAGTCTACAGACTACGGGCGTGTTCTATAGTTGATATTGAGGATCAATTATAGGAGCTACCTTTTAAGTCTTAAGTTTGGCTCTATAGACTAGACTTGGTTATCAATAAGCTTAAGAGACCCGACATATCTGGATTTGAATCTTTTACTTATATATTCAAAAGATACAGATACATAGATTAATTTAATTTCCGTAAACTTTTCAAATTTAGGATAGATTTTTGATCTTAGAGGGGCCAGGGCCATTAGGGTCATATACAAAGTGCCACCCAAGGATATAAGATCTTTTTCACTCAATAGCGAGAATAAGATCTCAAAACGGGACAAGGAGTTTATCTTAAAGATAATGAAACTCGATCCAAGGGATAGGTTAACTGCGAAGGATCTTATTGAAGACAAATGGTTTAATCAAATATGAGCTGTCTAGCACTGGTTATGATCGCTATAATACTGGCCTACGTATGTTCGAGATAATGTATCGCACTACTAAGCGCTTTGCTAGATGGACTGCTGTATGGCTGAGGCTAGTTAATCTATTCATAGTCGAATATTAGATGCAGAATCAAATGCCACGTTTTATCACATGTGACGGGTGTAGAAACGGGTGGCATAATGTTAGGTCCCAAAGAAAAACCGCGGATTTGGGTAAGTACTAGCCTTGCTATAAATGGATACAATGGAACTGGCTCTAATAAAGTCATAGCCAAGGTTGTGACTATCCGCAACGGGGTGTTGAGCTGTTTCGAGCATTCTGGTAATGTAGAACCTCTCTAGATAGGTAAGCGTAGTGTAGCCCCCCGCATACAGTCATAATAATTGCGTCAGTGTGGTCACAGAAAGTTGTTGGTGCTAAGGAAATGATTATTTCTCGAAAGAGCTGTATTTGGAATCAGTAAGAGATGTTGTGTTATTCCTCAAGGCGTAAGGACGTGGAACAGGGAGTGTCGCATCATAGCCGCTTATAACCAATAGCGATCTATTAAACAGAAAAGCAGGCATCTCAGAATGCTCTGAGGATTCAACTACGTGTAGAATTCAAAGGCTTCTCAGACATTTTTTTTAATTTCAGACAAGGCCATCCGAGACAAGATCGCTTTGTATCTCCCGAGTGACACTACCAGTCTCACCAGACAAACCCTCCGAAGGAATATCATGTCTCAGAAATTTGACCACTGTCACAGTTTGAAAGAAGCAGGTTTGTATTCGAGATACGGATAAAGAGAACTGCTAAAATACCTTAAGACACTCAGCACGAAAGTCTCAGGTCCCGTCATGGCGAATAGGCCAAGGAAAGAGATAAATAGCCCGACCAGAAGCGTTCAACTGTATGTATATACACATCATCGATAGGGGATATCTTACTTACTACGTTTACTACTTAAACACCCACCTTAGAAACACCTACAATCCTCCTCCGCATTCTTCTCCTCATCTCGACCATTGTGGCTGTCCGTAACGAAAATGGCCAGGCCTCCGTCAAATGTCTTAATCCCGAGCTTGAGCCAAATTCTACTGGGTTGTTCCTAAAGGCATCTTGTGAATTCTATAGCGATGGAGAAGCACACAATAAACGACCACTCTGGACCTGAACAAATGCTACGCCGTCAAGGAAGACGCAGAGAGCCTAGAGCAGAGGACCAAGTATCTATAACCCCGACCTCAATATCGACTGCGGTATCGACTACCTCAACTAGACGAGTGGCGGCATCGTCAACAGTATGTAGAGGGTAGCTGGCGATTTTGTCCCTAGTTTTAACAACGATACCGTTAGAGTCATTTATGTGCTAGTTCACTGGGAGAACGGGCAGAAATTAAGGCTGGAGAGCTAGAAAACGAGCGGAGATGCGCCGTAGTTGGTCGAGATAACAACTGAGACAAGTCTCGAGGAAAGTTTCATAGTATCCCTTATCTAGTGTTAATTGAAACCTACATGTTCAGTCATCTATAAAGACATGAGCTAGGGCGATAGAACATTAGCACCGAGATCTCGCATTTTATTCACAGCAAATGTTAGGATTCAACCACGGGTAGCCTCCAAAACCTCCGCAAATCTTCTTTCAATTTTAAACAAGGCCACCCGAGATGGAATTCTGCAGCTGATAACAGATCCAAGAGAACCTTCGTCTCCCTCGGATCATGGAATAGTTCGCCGCATAACCCGATCGCTAAGCCCGCAGTAGATCGGGTAGTATGGAACTCAGGATTTGTGAGGGCAACTCCACATATGACTCGAACGCACTCCCGTATCTTGTCATCGTTCTCTTGCATACGACGGAATCGCCCAATTCTAAGTGCTGTGGCATCTGGATCGGACGCCAAGAGGAGGATGCGGCATAGTTCCAAATACAGACGCGCCGCGACGTGGCAGTCGTTACAATACCAGATCTTAGGGAAGCAACTAGACGTCAGATTTTCTGCTTCGGTATAAATCGGCAGAAAGGAATTCGGCCTGTTGTCTTCCCAGTCCTGGACGTACTGAATAAGATCGTTCCAGCGATCCTTAGTCCTGAACATGACGTCCCCATACGCAAAGTCGGTTATCTTGGCCGCGTGGGCGATGATCCGGTACGTCCACATTGCTTCAGAAGTCGGACCCAGTGACGTATCGATATTGCAGTGGTCGGTGAAAGACCCCACCGGTCGTTGTGTCAAGTTAGCGACGAAGATCTCCTGTCGCAAGACCACGATCAAGGCGGCATCTGTGAAGCTTGATGTGCAGATATTTCCTTCTTTAATTCGAACAAGGATATGGGCAGATAGGGTGTGGGAGTCTACGATTTCCCTGGGAGAAGGCTCTGCATGTGACGACTTAATACATGTTCTTTGTAAGTGCAGGATTTCAGCACAAGGTTCCACACACCTGTCATTTCTTCAGAGAGACGAAGAATTACTGCCGATGCAAAAAGTGACTCATCTAATGTCTTCTCAGAGTCATCAAGGGCGGATATCAATGATTCAAGACAGTATTGCTGATATTCATCCGCAATCAATCGCTCGCGCTCTGAATGCGAGCGCTGATGTCTAGCAGCCACTGTTAGAACAGCATACAAAAGGATAGGATTACTCGAGGCAGAGCTGGCGATGTATGTATAAAAATGCCGGTTCGGGTCGCAGTAGTCAAACTACGTAAAGTCGCAGGAGAGTTCGGTTAGCCATGCTCTAGAGTTACGATGAAGCCAGGGAATACCTACCCAAGGAGAGAGGGATGTCATAAAGTATTTGAAAAGAGACGCCTCATACTCGCTTTTTAAGGGCGAAAGGGCAGATTGAGACCCGACGGGATATGATGTCGGTGCAGATGTGGACACCTGTGAAGGAGAATTTTGGAACGACTGCTGATAGTCGCTATGGTCCGCTGGCCTGTTGTTGGATTGACCATTACTGCCAAAGTCCGCGTTGTTCTCGCTGATAAACGTAATGTCGCTTGCCGGAAGGCTGGGCTGGGCTTGATAATCCTCCGAATCGTTCTCTACCGAGGTGTACTCAACAAAGCGGAACATGCCATCCTTGTGGCTTGTGCATGGCTTATTTGCCCGCCGGCAACCATGGCAAGAATTACCACCGGAGCCTCCTTTGCCTTTATCTTGTTAGTCCTCGTGACTTGAGCTACTATACACGGTAGCTTACATCGTATATGACGAGTCCGACACCGGTCACTAAAGATTTATCAGTACAGTGTCCCACGCCCTGAAATCCGTATACTGTAGGATAGTTGAGTGGGAAATCTACACACCAAGCTTTATGACGCCCCAGACGGGTTCTACTGGTGGGTTGAACTGGTGAACGATTGTTACTACTCATAGAAGACCAGCTAACGTCATGGAATAAGTGCCACAAAGTGGAAAAGATGGAAATTGATAAGCGTTTTGATAACGAGTGGGGAATCTTCGGATTGAGATATAGTACAGGGTCATGTGATTGGTCTGTATAAAGCTTATAGAGCTAACCCTGACCTTCAAGTTTCAACAAGGATATACAACATCACGATTCAAGACGCCTCTAAATGAGCAGTAAAAAATGTATATCACCGCTATACAAAGGCACGGCCAATACAAATTCCCGTGCTGATAGCTTCTGGTCCTAGATCAGTGATTCAGTTGATTCCTGCAGTTTCTTTTCGCGAGAATACATATATCTTTCGCCGATAAAATTTACACAGGGTTCGGAAACAATTGAAATCTTTGTCCAAGCTCCTTTAGTTTCTGTGATAATGCAATTTTGATTACCGATGGCAGCTAGCTATACCTCGACTCGATAGCATCTTGTAATACGTGTATACTCTTCTTTTAGCGCATTCTACTTTAAACTTGTTTTGAGCTAACCTTCTCCATTCTAAATGCTATTTACAATAGGTCAAATACGTACCATTTCGTCTTTAAACCATGCTAGATTACCATCGAATCCCCTTTAACCCGAGGTCATACTGGAGTTGATCAAGTTGTGGTGAATGCTTTCAAATTGATAATAATAAGCATAGAAACCTTGATTGAGGGCCCATGGACGGGAACTAGCTGTTCTGAGGGCCAGGAAGCTCTTTCTTACCGCCTCTAATACAATTCTGAGGAGTGATTTATCGCTACTTCTTCACTGGCCACTGCTATATAACCCTCTGTCTCCGGACATGTACAAGCGGATAAACAAGAAAAACCGCCCCAAGGGCCATGCAACAAGCCGCGAAGATCTGCAGAGGCAGCCAGTCTGACTTGTCTGTCATATTGCCCACCAATGCCCCCCCGATAGGCCCACCAACCAAGACCCCCAGCCCAACGCTAGCCCAGTACATCCCCGTCCTCGTCCCCAACACCGAAAACGACGCACAAAGCAACGGAAGCATGGCCCCGGGCATCGATACAATGATGCTGGATATGAAGCCCCAGAAGACAGACCAGACGATAACACCCACCTTTGAACTCACTGCGACCCAGCAGAAGAGCAGACTGGCGCTGGCGGCTAGCCCTGCAGTGCATGTTTCGAATGATCCAATTCTCACGGCGAGGAGGCCGGCGAGGAGACGGCCAAGGACAGACGCTCCATTCACGATAGAGAGGAGGTAGAAGGGTAGATCTGTGTTGTGAAGGGTTAGGATGGTAGTTTCGGCGAACAAAGGGAGGTAGATTAGTGGGAGGTAGTATGCGACGCCGGCAAAAAAGGCGGAGATAATGGCCAGGACGAATGGAGGCTCGGCGAGGGCTGATGGATCGAACCATTGTCGTATGGCAGTGTTCTGGGCAGTCTTGTAGGGTAAAACAGCCCAGGATGGGAGATAGGTGGCGAAAACTACAAAGGCAATGCTGCGGACTGCCCAGGGGAATCCTACGCTGGACACGAGTTGGCGGAACATGATCGGGTAGATCACGCCGCCTGTTCATTGCAACTAGAATCTGAGATTATTTTCAGAAACCCGATAGGAAGGCAACATACCTATGCCGGTGGCGGATGCAATGAGCCCTATAAATTTGGCGCGGCGAAACTCTTGTAAGCTCGCGGCAGCAGCAGTAATACTGGGAACGTAGAGCATGCCCCCGCCCAGACCAATGCAGATACCCTGAGAAAGAAAGACTTGGTAGTATTTCGTCGAAAGCTGATCATCATTAACCCGAAAACCTCTAACAGACTGCCCGCCACGACCAACGACCGGAAATAGCCGTAATCGAACAGAGGGCCAGTTATGATGCCGCTAAATAACAGGAGGAAGCCGCTGACGGTTGAAATCCAAGATATCTCAGAGCTGGATCTGTCCGGGAACTGCACCTGTTCCCAGTATGTTTGGAAGACTCCAAATGCAAGAAGAAGGCCCCTGGTAAGGTTGTTAGGCCATTCAGTGAGGCTGACAAGGAAGGGATACAATCTGTTCCCACGGGGCAACCAACCATGTGTTTAGGAATACTACAAAGGCATTCAAAACTTGCATCCACTGTCGCCTCGTCAGGGGAGGTGATGTAACCGGTGAAGAGGGAGAGTCTGCCTCCGTGGTTGAATGATCAATGGCCTCCAAGTGTCGCTGGTCCGTACTCTCTGGTGACATACTGAGACAATGATTAAATTCTTTGTCTTAGAAGGATGATCCTTGTGG
The DNA here is from genome assembly GCF_001792695.1 of Aspergillus bombycis. Classification (NCBI taxonomy): domain Eukaryota; kingdom Fungi; phylum Ascomycota; class Eurotiomycetes; order Eurotiales; family Aspergillaceae; genus Aspergillus; species Aspergillus bombycis. The sequence goes on along the minus strand of NW_019170051.1, from coordinate 164,368 downwards.
AGAGGAAAGTTCAATTAGGAGAAGGGAAAGTGACAAGTAACAAGCTCCTCCATCAAACTAGCAGCGGGGGTTTCTGTGTAACGCAGCTGCTAGATCAACGCCTGTTCATATCTCAGCTTTAAGATTATCGGGGCACTCTGAAACGCGTGAACTTTTATGATGGCCTTAGGATTGCGCCCAATACAGGGCAGCATTGTTTTATTTATCACTGCCGGTCTATTCCTGGTCCTTTTACGGAGCCTATGTAGCCTATCCCTCCGAAATGGCCCTCAAGCCAAGGAGCAGAATACGTTCACCATACAGAAACCCTTGATACTAAGGGGCCGGATTTCTCATAGGCGCCTGTTCCCGAAGAGACATGATTTCTTGTACCCGTTTCTCATGGTCGGCATCCCGATAAGACGTTGCCCGTCGAACTGGCTCCTATCGGTCGATGCGAGCACATGGTGGCGACGAGGTTGGCTCCAAGTCAATGGTCAAGACCACCTTGGACGGCACAGTACACAGCTCACGATCAGCGAGAAACTGGATGAATTCTTACTATCGCAAGTGTGTTCTCTGCTATCGCTTTTCCATCCCTATTGACCTCTTTTCTCTCCTTCAGGGCGAAAACCCAGCCTCGTACCCTACAGTCTATCTTGTCACATCTCCAAGGGTCTGGAACTACAAGTTCTGCCCGGCATCCTTCTGGTTCCTCTACTCGAATGATTCCCGACTACGAGCGATGATCGTGGAGGTTAATAACACGTTTGACGAACGGCGGTTATACTTCCTACCTGCAACGGACAACAGTCGAGAATCCGGGTATCATAGTTCCAGATTCAGGTATACCTGGCCAAAAGACTTTCATGTCTCTCCGTTCAACTCGCGAAAAGGGAAATATTCCCTCTCTGCGCGAGATCCGAGCCAAGCACCGACTTCGCAAAATGGAATAATTCATATCACTGCCACGCTCCTTTCATCTAAGAGCCGTCCAAAGATGGTAACCCGGCTATGGACAGACAAGAGACCAATTGACCCATTTTCAACCACGGCATACCAGGCAATACGTCTACTCTTTCCCTGGTGCTTGGTAGGTCTGTTAACATGTAAACTCCCCGTTCTATCCTATCCAATTTATCGCTGCTCGGCCTGTCGTGACCAACTAAGCCCCGCTACAGACCCTCGGATCGTTTTTGAGGCCATCCTCCTAGCCCATCGGCGCAAACTACACATCTGGTATCGCCCCGAGCCTCGCATCGATACTATCCCCCGTCGAGCTACCAGCCCTGAAAGGTATGAATGCGAGCCACCCCAGAACAGAGAGCCTCTTCAAAGCACACGTTCAGAACTAACCTCTCCATAAAATCAAAACAACAGCTACTTCTCCCGTATTCTATCCGCATACATACAACAAATCCTCCTCTCAGCACCAGATGCTTTTCGTATCCATCTCCAATCCCCAACCCATTCGCACAATAACTATGTTGACTTCTCAACACCCACCGCAGCTGAGACGCCCTTAGCACCAACAATCGTGCTTACGGTTCTCACTCCACGATTCTATACAATTCTCCTAGGTCATCGCTCCATGGCGGGTGTACTTATGAGCGCATGTCTAGATCCTGTGGTAGAGAATTGTACGGCTCAAGCCTGTCTGGTCACTCCTATTTCTGTCCCTACAGATGAACCCAGGAGTGAAAAGGAGCTTGTCGGATTTATAGCCCGTGCCGAGAGATCCTACGAGAACAGATATATCCGCGATCAGAATAGGCCAGCGCCATTTCTCATTACCACGCTTCAGTACCTCCTCGACTGGGTTCTAGCTGCTGTGCGTCCGCTGAGAGGGAACCTTGGTGCTGTATATCCGCATCCGGGACTACCCCGTCTGCGATCAGAGGATATTCGTTCCGTGACTCTACCTGCGGATCCGGTGGATGGGAGTGATTATGTAACAAGAGAAAGAGAGCTTGAGAGATATTTTCTGGATGATTTTGTGAGGGGTCATTATGGGGCTTCGCAGTGGGTTTGGTATGTGGCGGCGGTGGTTAGGGCCTTAATTTGGGAAGGAGTTCTGAGGTTGGTCGGGGGTGCGTGACTTGGGGGGTTAAAACAGGGTCAAGTTTCATGTCGTATATTTTATTTGCGTAAGACGGAGTATATTTTCGTCTCTTGACTTTATGAAATTGTGTCCTCTGAGACGATGATTCGGTTATGTATATTAAAGTAAGATAGAGGTATATGGCACACACAATCTGACCATCCTAACACCATCAACCATCTTTCACTGACTCCACAGGAACTCCCGTTTCAGCAAATTTTACCCACGGTCTCCACCCACGCCTCACCGGGATATCTCCCGCAAAGGGTGAGTATTCCTCTCTTCAGAATCCAGCCTACTATTATACCTATTCCGACCGAACTCGAACCGACCAAAACGACTGCTTTCACTGCTAGTAGGGTGTTCCCCTGTCTTCGTTCGAGATGACCGGCCTCTCAATCTTCTCGCTAACTGCCATAGAGCAGGGAGATTGGCAACAAAAGCAGAGATATTGCGCTCGATGATATCGCAGATAAACTCATTCGTCAGCGCCCAGGTGCTATCGGCGCGGTTTAGGAAGTCGCGTGCGAATGCGATGTTGAGGAAGCCAACTATTGTTACGCTATGGGTGCTGTAAATATGGATATCTATACCTGATTGGGGTTTGGGGTTACGGTAGGGGAATAGGAGCAAGGTAATGGTTGTAACGTACATGATTCCACAACCCATAATAGCCAGCACAGGCGCCTTCTTGCGCCATTCCAGCTGCACATTCCAGAGAAAGTATGCTGGGGAAAGAGCGTAGAAGATATTCGTGAAGCAACCAAGCCCTATACCTCATTCATTCAGCTAGGTTTACCTAATTTTCTCCCTTCATCCCGGAACGGGGCCTAGGAGGAGAGCAGAAAAGGGAAGGGGTCGATGAGGTAGGGCTACCATAGAATATATATATAACAGCCAAGAAACTGTGTGGACTGAGGATTGTCCCCTCGATCCTGTGATCCCACAGCTTAGCCAATGGCCTCGCCTGCGTCGCCCATAATGCAACGCCCACGAGCGTCAATGCCGTTGTGAGAACCATGAGCGCGTACGTTGCCCACCGGAAGTAGCGGTGCTTTGTACCTCGGATAAGCGTAAGTAGAAAGAAACAGACAGACAACTTGATGCTCCAGATTGCCCAGGCTGCGACACCGACGGCGAGCTGCGCGTACTTAACGGCTTGGATACGGGAAGGGGGTGAGAGGAAGCGGGTGTGTCGGCCGAAGCCGCTAGCTGTAGCTTTATAGTCAAAAGCATTGGCAATGAGATCGAGGGCCTAGCCCCGGAGGGTGGTTCTTGGTTATCTAAATGATCGAGCATAGAACTAGAGGCAGGCTTACTGTTCCGAGAACGATGAGGTAGTCTTCGGGCCCCAAGGCCCGGCGACAAATAAGTTTGCCGACAATTCGGATACTCGTGGTGACCACTATTGCGACGGTCATGATGCTGATGGTAATGTACAGGTCATTGGCACGGCTAACATCTGTTTCAGTATCCATCCCAGATACGAAACCTTGTTTTCCGATATAAAGGTCTGAACTATACCCTGCAATAGGCGTTGGTTCCTGTTTCAAGAAATCCACTGACAAGAGCCGCAGGGGCGAGGAGGATTTACAAAGATCTTATGTTTGCTGACTATAGAGCGTCACTCTATCGATCTCTAGATTCTCAGTTTGGCCAGAATATAGCGATGGCTCCTTGACCTGGGTTAAGCTGGTCCCTCGCATGTCTCGGCGAGTGAGCGATGTGTCAGCCCCCTTAATGGTTAACGGTGAAGGTATGGCTTGCCTAGGTTTGAGCCATACGTGAACCCTAGTAGTCCAGACTTAGATCCAGAAGTGGACAAGTTGGAAAGCTGAACAAGTTCTGCGTGACTAACGAGGTCGCCATGAAGGAGATAAAGCGGGGTGAAATATCAATCCAGCCCAGCTTGGGCTGGGATTTGGAAGACCCTGCCATACTCTACCAATTTCCCTCTGCATGATAGTCCTGTCAGCAGCAACCGGTCAGGGCTCATACTGAACATCGTAGCACGTAAGCCCGACATTGGTCAAACATTTTTCTACATGCGCATATTCTATTCGGCTATACGTCGTGCAACCAACTCCTACATTCTTTCCTCTCGAGTCGCATATCATCTGATGGACAAGGGTAAATGTGCGGAGAAAGTTTTGCCTTGCTAGGTAGGTAAGCCGCATAAACACCACCATGACACTGAATGTGTGATAATGACTTACCCATCCACTGCTGATATGCCGCTGTCCATGAAAATTTAAGTATCTGCCCGCCGAGGCAGCGAGAGGAGAACACAAACGTTCTGCTTTGACATAATCACCCTTTGGGACTCTAAGCCTCTTCTGGTTGAACATGACTACAAGAGATTCTCGCCCTCCTAAGAGGGTTGCTATTGTGGGAGGTGGAATTGCCGGTATTGCTTGTCTCTGGGGTTTGCGGGACTCCAACTACGAAGTGCACCTATATGAAGCCGATGACCGACTCGGCGGGCATGCAAATTCCGTCCCGTTTCACGGAAATGGCATCGTGAGAGACGTTGACACAGCCTTTGTCGTTACGAATGAGGAAAGCTACCGTAAGTAGACATGATAAAACTCTGCTGAGAAACCCATGCTACTACCATAGCAGCACAATTCAGCGCCTTTATCAAAGCCCTTGGTGTTGAGACAATTGCTACCGACATGTCTTTCAGTGTCTCGGATAGTGATGGTTTCAGGCAGTGGGGAAGTGCATCGTTCTGGAGCTTCGTTGGCTGCTTTTCGAATTTGTTCAGACCGTGGTTCTGGAGGCTTGTATTTGACATTGTGCGGTTTAACCATTTCGCAACAGATATCCTTCATGAAAAGGCGGAGTGCAGCAAATCGGACGAACTTGAGTCGATCGGGGAATATCTGACTCGACAGCGATACTCCCGACAGTTCAAGCGATATTATCTTATCCCCATGGTGGCGGCTCCATGGTGCCTTGATCCCGAGGAGGCTGCACGTACATTCCCGGCGGAGACGTTGATCCGGTTCATGTGAGCCCCCCCCCCCGTGCGACGAGAGAAATGCTATTGATCAGTAACTAGGTCACAGCATCGCGTGTTGGACACTCTTACCCATAAACTGCAGTGGCGCAGCTTCGGCAATGGGTCCAAATCATACATAGAAGCTTTTGTGAGAGAAATGCAGAAAAACCATCATTTGCATCTAGGGACAACAGTACAAAGTGTAACGAGAAACCCAGATTCTCACGTGTCCATCATCACACGCACTGGAGTTGAAGAGAGGTTCGATCGTGTTGTACTGGCTGTGCATGCTGAAATTGCGCTGCAAATGCTGGGCGATGAGATCAGCACTGTGGAAGCTGATGTCCTAGGAGCATTTGAGACTAGCAGGACTGTTTGTGTACTTCATTCGGACGAAACCGTATGTGTCTATCCCCGGTATTTGACAATCACTCTCAGTAAGTGACAGGTTCTCCCCCAGCGACCGTCGGCCCGTCTGTCCTGGAACTGTATCCTCCGAAGCCCCCATGCTTGCAGGGATCACTTTCACCCGGTCACTCGGCCATCATGGATGGCAAGCGATGTAAGTGGCTTTTCTGTAACATACGACCTGAACAGACTCCAGGCGATTCCTGGTCCAGGAGAAGAGGGGAGTCTAGGCCGGGTGCTGGTGACTATGAACCCAATGACCGCCCCCGGCCAAGCTCGCAGCTGGCACCTGTACCGTCATCCCAAAATTACCTCCAAGAGTGTTCGGGCTCTCAAGCGTCTTCATTTGTTGAGGACCGGCGGCAATGTCAGTTTTGCAGGGGCATGGATGGGGTATGGGTTTCACGAGGATGGCTTTGTCGCTGGCTTGCAGGTGGCGAAGGAGATAATTGGAGGGGATTGTGACACCTTTGCTGACGTTGAGACAACTGAGGAGGAGTGCAGGCCGACTTGGACCCGTTATTTAGTACGGGGGATTGTTAGGGTCGTGCAAGGGCTGATAGAGAGAATGGAATTGCCTTGGTTGGCCGCGCGGGGTCAGTAGGTAAAGTAACACAAAAAAAGCGAAAGATGCTCTTTGTTCCTCCGCGTTACTATCTTCTGCAATGAGGTACTTACTTGATCTCGATCAATCTTTCGAGATATATGACTACAACCACTAGTAGAACCCCAGGCATATTCCAGAATGGCTTCGATCGATAATCAAAAGAAGCTCGTCAAACGTATCTGCCAGAAATACCAAAACTCACCATGGGTTCCCCTCTCTCGGCTCCAGAAAGCTACCTCACTCGATGCCCCAGCCCGTGGAGGAATCTGGATCTCAAGAACTACCTTTTCAGCACCTTCTAACCCAGCTATCAGAAACGCCCTGTTCTCAGTTATCCACCGTTTAAAGAGAGAGTACCACCGCATCTCGCCGGAGGAAGAAACTCCTATCGCCGACGTGGGCGTCGAATTCATCGGCCCTCGCTCTCAAGTCCCAGGTGATGCCCCCGAGCCAGATATTCCAGAGGAAGACAAGCTTCGTGCTTTGCTGCAGGAATGCGATAGCAGACTGACCATCCTCTATGCTCATGGTGGTGGTCTTTAGTAGGCCTTGATTCCTTGCCTCGAACGCAAACACAGCATCCGCTAATATATCTCCCAGCTTCAGTAGTCCAGCACAGTATCGTGCTTCCTCTGTTCGCCTGGCAAGGTTAACCGGCGCGCGTGTCGCCTCCATTAAATACCGCCTTGCACCATCCCATACCTTCCCCGCCCCGATCCTTGACATTCTCGTCGCATATGCGAGTCTACTGTACCCCCCACCAGGCGCTCCTTACTCAGCCGTTCCCGCAAACCAGATTGTACTGGCTGGAAACAGCGCCGGGGCGAATCTAACACTCGGCCTTATGAAATTCCTTCTCGAAATGCAGAAACTCCCTCCCTCGGACGCAACTTTTGATTTCCATGGACGGTCTGTGACTCTACCTCTCCCTGCCGGTCTTGCGATTGTAAGCGGTTGGTGCGATCAGTGTGATTCACTTCCCTCCTGGCACTGTAAAGGCGAGACCGATATCCTGAACGTGCTTCAGCCCGCATGTATGCCCGGCCATCCCACCGATAGCATTTGGCCTGCGAGTCCACCGCGTGAAGTCCCCTATTGCATCGCTGCGATTCTCGACCATGAACTTGTAAGTCCCGCGGCCGTTGAAGATTGGACGGGCGCACCACCGATGTGGTTTGCGTGTGGCTGCGAGGAGCGCGGAGTAGATGGGAACCGGGTGGTTGCAAGCCAGGCCGCGAGGTCCGGTGTCTCAGTGGTCTGGAATGAATATGAGGGCATGCCGCATGAGTTTCCGATCTTCCTTGGTGCCTTGCCGCAAACTAAGCATCTTCTTCAGCTCTGGGCTGCGGCCTGTCAGTCCTTTACAAGGAGCAAAATTAGGGCGGGAGCACCGCAGTCGATGGCTGTGAGATGGTTGATGCCAGATTGTAAACGGGTGGATCTGGGGAGTCCGGTTGACATTGCCCCGTTGCCATTTGCAGAGGTGAGGAAGAAGATGAAGGCGTATAATGCTACGCGACCTGTTTGGACTGGGAGATTACACGAGCATAAATTGTGAAACTGTACCTAGATATCCTGTGCTTTTTTGCCTAAAAGTCGATAACATACCCGAAACAAGATTTCTACGAGTCGAGATTCAACACCCATCAAGCCTCAGTATTCCCAACTGAATCCCTCTCAGTTTCAAGATCCCTGCCCCCGCGACTCCTCGCACAGTCCTTCCCCTCCTTCAATGCCATCGCCTTCTTCAATTCCCACTCCCAAGCCGTCATTCCCTCAGCCCCAATTGCTACGACACCCTCTTCACTATCACTCTCAATACTCGGAATAGAACCCCCCGCCAACCTCTTCATCCTAGCCTCCTTGCACGGCCTCACCAGCATCGCAAAACTGACTCTGTCCAACGCCGCCTGCTCCCCAGGCGCACAGACGACCCGATGCATATTCGACCTTAACACACCCCCAGTCCACTCGACCATCGCATCGCCCATATTCACAATCAAGCAGCCCGGCTCCGGCTGGACCCATTCCCATTCCCCAGCTCGGCTGAGAACCTGCAGCCCGCCCAAAACATTCGCGAGGAGCGTGATGCTTCCAAAGTCTGTATGCGCCAGTAGTCCCGTCTGCACTTGATCCTCGTCTTCGCCTTGAATGCCCGGCTCATACTGCATCAGCCGGAGAATCGTCCCCGATTCCCGTGTCGGGTCGTGGAACTGAATGAATGCGTCGTGTGGGAGACGGAGCTGTGTCGCCAGGGCGTGGAAAATGTGTTCGATCACGCTACGGCCGTAAAACAAATAGGATTTGAATAGCCCCCGTTGTGAGGTGAGAATGGAGGGCATCGGCTGTTCCGGGACAGTGGTCCCGAGGATGTCGTCTTGGGAGATAGTCCAGAACTCGCAGCGGTCAGGGGCCCCTGATTCGGTTTTCATGACGCCGAGTGCTTTGTAGCTGGTATTTACTGTTTGTTAGAGTGAGAGATAACAAGACAAAGGGGAAAAAAAGAGGGAGGAAGATTAGGTGGAGACAGGAGAGACAAGACTGACCCTAGAAAGCTTCTCGGCGCATCTTGAGTGTACTTCATCTTTTCTTCTAGTGGAAGTTGCATTGTCTGCTGAATAATGGGGAAGATAGAGTCGATGAGTGGTATCATGGCTTCGCCGAGAGGAGAGTTGGATAGGTCGAGGTGGAAGAAGCCTGATGTGCGGCATGCCGTGAGGACGTCGTTAGCGGCGTCTGGGTCGCCGGATATCAGGCTGGATAGAGAGATCTTGAGGAGTTTCGCAACAGGGAGAGTGTTTGGGAATTGGGGAATGGATTCAAATAGTTTGGTTGAGGCCATTCTTTGGTGGTGTCCTTTAGGCGTTGATATGGAGCGGTGATGCTGGAGGTGTAGGGTGCGTTGGTGAAGGCCGCTCTACGGTATGTATATGCAATTTCAAGGTCTTGCATGAACATGGCCTACTGTTACACAGAGGGGATTCCTAACCATGTCAGCAGACCTTTGTAGGATTACTGAGGGGGCTGGCCGTTTCACTGTTCTCTACTATTTCGGATAGAGTTCGTTGCGTCAACATGCCGTAGCGGAACTCCCTCCCGCCTGGGTGAACCACGATATAAACTAAACGGGCATAGCCGTAAATTAGCTTAATTTCCACGCAGGAGGTTGGCTTCGATAATTGATCATCTTGATTCTAATTAGGGATCATTTGTTACCCTTTACAAAATCTCAAACGATTGTCAAGGATAATTGAAGCCTTCTGTTATCTGCCGAACTAGGTGTTTCGGTCTATACAAAACCTCATACCCAGAGCAGCAATCCAGTGGCTGGAACCCCATACAATGAAATCATGTTGGTGATTAACTGATACGTCGAGGAAGTTGACTTTTGTAACATTTCTCAATCTTTAGATTTCGGGGGTTTCGGAGGAATTCTCATTCGAGGGCAGATAGGGGCCATACCGCGAGACACGCAAGCGGATGACGGGGTGTATGCAACAAGGCCAGTAGTAACTCAAGAACAGAGTTACTGTTTCTAGTCTCTGGGCCGGGGTTATCCCCACCTCAAGGATATCCGTAGACAGAGGCTCAAAGACAACAAGTTGTCTCATTGAGTCACTACTGGCGCTTGAAGGTCTGGTGGACAGGCCACAGAATTAGAACAATTTTTGGGTCGGTGGTCGTAACACATAGTTTTGGCCAACACCTTTGCTTTCTTTACACATCCTACGGCATGTCGCATTCAGCTTTAGACTAAGAGGACGAGCAGTTGATGGTAGTTCTAAACACAATATCGGTAGAAAGTCTAAGTTAATCAACTCATTTCCGTCCTGCGATAATTCATTTTATGTCTTTTGTTGTACGACATGATCAGCCACAGCATATTTGTCCCTTCCGTGTGGGGGTTTTTCACCATCAGGAGCCCGCCCGGTGGGATGGCCCCCTTTCACTCCAAGAGGTCAAGTACGGGAGGCTTCTCCCGTCGGCGGCACGACCCTACCCCCGAAAAAACCGGTGTGGCCTTCGCAAGGCACAAAACAAACTTACCGAACATCCATAGGGTGTGTTTTTTAGTAAGACAAGTTCCCTCCGAGTGATGGCGATTCTGCACGGATTTCCTCCGCTGGATCTTCCGGCAACAGTCAATGCCGGTATTTAGGTGCCCATCCTTCCCGGATTAGGGTGCCTGTGAAGATCAAGATAGCGGGAATCGGCAGTCCAAAGGCCTAAGTGGGTCAGGCTCCAGCAGCTTTGAAACCAAAGGTGCTTAAGGCCGCTGACATAAGCGCATGTAAACTACTCCTGTGGCTATGGTGGAGAATACCTCATGATGGAGAGCTGCGGTAGGTATAGTACAGGTCTGTGGACGAATATTTAAATATCGGTAGCCCTCACGCAACCATGGACATTGGAATATGTATCTTTCATATCACACTCAGCTCCAGAACACTTCGTCCCGGTAGATTGGCTCCATGGCGGGGTTTAAGATTATTATCGCCGGGGGAGGCATTGCCGGCCTCACCTTGGCCAACATGCTAGAGAAGTTTGATATCGATTATGTTCTCCTCGAAAAACACTCGGAAATCGCACCACCAGTCGGTGCTAGCATCGGCCTGTTTCCCAATGGTCTGCGTATACTAGATCAACTTGGATGTTACGAGCGAATCACCAACCTGTCCATCCAGCAACTCAAAGTGGGATATATGCGGGATAAAAAAGGTGACGTACTTTGCGGCATGCATCAAATGTTCAAACACTTGGAGAAGCGGTATGTTGAGTCATATCGTGCCGATGGATCACGCTTCTAACCCAGACACAGACATGGATATGGCCTGCTGTTCTTTGATCGGCAGCAACTTCTAGAGATTCTACACGAAACGATCAAGCACAAAGATAGGGTATTGCTCAACAAAAAGGTCAGCAGTATAGATCTCATCGATGGGGGTGTCCATGTCACGACCGCAGATGGCTCGGTCTACACTGGTACGCTCGTTGTGGGCGCAGACGGCATCCACAGCAACGTGCGATCTCTTATGAGAGGCTTAGGCGACAAGCTCCAGCCAGGATATTTCTCCTCTAAAGAGGAGGATAGCGTTCCCTGCTACTACCGTTGCAGCTTCGGCATCGCTCAGCATGTTCCTGGATGGGTCGCAGGAGAGCAAAATATTGTCATGGGCGATGGCCAGTCGCAGCTTGTTGTGTCGGGGCCAGATGACCGGGTGTATTGGTTTCTGTTCGATAGGCTGCCACAGGCCAAGTATGGGAAGGATATACCTAGGTACACCAAGGAAGATGAGGCTGAATTCGTCAAACAAAATTACAATCTTCCCATCACAAGAAAAGTCACCTTCGGCGACGTTTTGGACAAGCGACTTTCGTCGACCTTGACACCTCTGCACGAGATTGTTTACCAAAAGTGGTTTTTCAAGAGGATCATTACTTTTGGAGACTCAGCGCACAAGGTACGTACCATGAGTGTTGTATACTCAGGAAAGTTGCTACTCTTGCCTATACATATGTCTGACAACGTTTCTTCGTCTATATTGTAGCCAAACCCTATTGGCGGCCAAGGTGCTAATGGAGCAATGGAATCCTGCGCCGAGTTTCTCAATGCTATCTTGCGAAAGAAACAAGGCCACGGTGGTAGCTTGGATAACCTATCCGACCAAGACATAGAGGACATCCTGCGCGAAACACAGACTAACAGATATGATCGTGCCCAATCGATCGTCCGCAGTGCCCATGACATGCAGGCACTTAATGCTTACGAGAACCCGCTTGTCTCTACCATAGCAAACAACCTTATCCTACCCTTTGTAGGGGATGAGTTTGTCCTCAACCAAATGGGAAAGACTTTCGTTGGTGCCGCCACCGTAGAGGAACTGGATGTCCCGCGTCGGTCTAAGGTCATTCCTTTCAGTGATGAGCTACCAGCTAAACCCATTGACCAAAGCATGTCTAGGCTCATTCGTTGGGGTTTCATAGGGAGCATGGGGCTCGTTCTTTTTGTCACAACGAAGGCTTTCCGTTTGCCTTTTTCGAGTCTCGGCGGCTGGGGAGAATCCAGTTCGGTTATCATCTCCTGGCTAGGTGACAGCCCCAGACAGGAGTTTTTGAACAAACTGGTGTCAGTTTTATCTTTCCCCATCCTGGACAAAGACCCCTCGGCGAGGCTACATCTTATCAATTTTCTCCCTCAGCTTATCTCGCCACTCCTGATATATACTATTGAGGGTTACCGCCTGGGGAACCAGGGATCGCTCTTAGCCCTGCCAGCCATCTTTACTGCGGGCATGCAAGTCCAGGGAATTGGACGAATAGCTCCCCTCTATGCTATTCTGAGCTCCCTCTATGCACACGAGAGCATTCCAGGCCGTGCAGTTCCCAGGGAGGTAGCCATATCCCTAATCCCAGCGGTCACCCTGGGCTTTGTACTGCCGACAATCATGGTCTTCGCGTCAACCTCTAATCTCGAAGCCTGGCAGCACTGGGTTGCGCTCTGGCAATTCGCACCACCCTTAGTTAGCGTCATGACTGCGGTCCTGTCAGCCGGCTTCAAGCGGTCGCGACTAATTCGCGACGTCCCACAAGAGGAGGGAGAGGCATTCGAGCACTACAAGACACATGATGTGCCGCTCCTCAAGCAAGTGTACACATATGCGGTTGCCGTGCAGTCAACAGTACACATCGCAACAATGGCATACGCGTGGTCCCATCCCAATATCGCAATCGGGAAGGCCTTCTTTGGTTTGCCAAATCCCTTCCGTGCTGAGTGGAACATCACAACCATTTCGGGGCAGATAGCTACATTCTTCCGGTACGACGCTGTGACAGCCTTGGCGGGCTATGTTGGTGGCAACTTGTACTCGATCTGGGACCTCCGTCGCCTTGGATATATTCAGACACGTACTGCGGTCAAGGCTGCCCTTGCAGTTATAGCGGGCCAGTTCATGATTGGCCCAGGTGCTACTTGGGCTGCCTTGTGGTCCTGGAGAGAGGATGCTATTGCCGGTCTAGCGAAGTAGCCGGACAGCTGTAAGATACGGAGGCTCGAAATATGGCTCGCGTTGTCGATGATTCTTCCGAGATCTGTGGACAGGCCTTTTATATGTAATTATAGACTTGATATAGCTTCATTATACACTACGTTTGAATCCATATTACAGTAGTTTCGGATCGTACCTGTGACATAATGATATTAATAAAGGGTGTGTTTGATGAAGGAGATTAGTTCCCGAGACGTAGCCAAAGTCAGACAGTCGCTTTCCGAATCGCACTTCGCGCAAGACGTTGCACTTCTACACTGAGGTCCTCCACGAACTGGACCTGCATCTTGAACGAGATAGGAGCCTGCGGCCATAGCTGCGCCAACATCCGTTCTCGAACCTTGTCCATTAATTCTAGGTTGGCATGACTGGCCATATCACGAGGGTGGAGGAGGATGTCACAGAAGAGGTGAATTGTCGCAGCGGTAACATAAGGTAGGCAGAAACTAGAAAGCGAGATTGTAAGCGCCATTCTGGATCCTCGTAGACTTCATCAACTGGGGTGTAGACTGACAGTAGGTTATAGCGGTGAAGGCGAAGCTCAGAATGCGATATTATATTTAACAGTGATCGACTTGCCTCGACACTTATGGCCAGACTGGAGTCAAGGCCACGTGTGTCCTGGGTCCATGATATGCAGCGACCACTCACTTGATGGATTGTCGCCATGCAATAATGATATTGTAGCTGAAAGATAGCTGATGGTATGTCTTCACCACCTGTCGGCCGATGTGTAAGGGATGGTCGTACATGCATGGGAATTGAGAGCTTCCAGTCTTCCAAAAGTTGATCAAGATCACGAATGGTGGATAAGAGTTCGGCATCCGTTTTGTTTCGAGATACGACAGAGTAGAGTCTGCGATAGATCTGCGATTGGATGATTGCCATGCGCGCGAATGGGGTGAAGAAAGGTGATAGCCCGGTATTCTGAGCATTTGTAGTTGTGGTTTCACAAAGTGTGAGATCGCAGTTTGCGTCGTCAAGATAGGAGGAAGGCCTGTTCGCAGGCTGTACTCCTGATTAAAGATATAGCAGAGCCAGAACAGATTCCGAATATGTAATTGTAGGTCCAAAGATCTGCTACCGACCTCACCAACCCTTTTAGGGAAGATATGGCCCCCAAGATGAAAGACAAACCGGGTTGCAGCCGAAAATAATAGTTCCACACTCAGCTGGTCACCGAGAACAGATTGACTGTAGAGGCACTGTAGTGATTCAGATTAGAAGTACTCCTCCACCATGGAAAGGGCAAGACGTACCAACATAAGTAACGCCTGTAATCCTTCTATTGTTACGGTGTCCCGAAAGAATTCCGGTACTAGATCATAAGCAGCGTAGGCATAATGATCGGAGTCAAGAGACCCATGATTAGCTGTAGAATTCGAGAACATAGAAGTCACTGCCATGAATGCAAAGACACATGCTTTGGCACTATCATTGCTGCAGGTTAAGGTAGATTGCTCCTGATAAGCCGCACGAACTGTGTCCTCAAAAAAATGCGGGCTAATGAACGGGAATATTTGACAGAATACTGAGGATTTGTACTCTTGGAAGCGTTCAAAAAGAAGACTTTCACTCGGTAGGTATACGGTGCGAGTGGCCTTGGGGCGAAGCGACGAGATCCGTCTCGGGGGCTGATATTGGTTCAGATCCACGTCTTCCCCTGTCTGTGCCTTGATCCACTGTCGACCCCCTGAGGAAAAAAAGGGCAACCCATTGAACACGCAGATATTCCTCAAGGCCAGTCCCGGAAAGTGCAGATTAAGATCGGGAGTCTCTATGCGTGTAACCGCCGGATTCCATGCGAAATCTATGTTCATTTCGTAATTCTTAGAGAATGGAATGCAATCAATTGCGTAGCTTGATAGTTCGTTGACCCAACATACCTGGAGTGCTATTAAAACCGCTCTCGGACGACGGAGTAATAGGGCTAGCTAAGTGTCAAACGATAACAGTCAATAAATAGGTGCTAAGCATTATCTTACTCTGAAATGCGGTGCTGTTGTTGCCTCAGTCGAGCTCCACTATTACGGGTATATAGACAAGGAAGGTCGTGGTGATAACACCAATTACACTTGGGAGTTGCTCGGTCGCATTGAATCTTCAAGTTTCGAGTATTTAATACAGACGTGAGTAGTGTACTAATGGCGCGTAAACAGGACCAGTGGATATTAGTTACCTTTCTCTTGGAACAAGAATCGCAGGCAAGACACTTGCGGCGTCGGCGGATAACCCGGTTAGTAGATTTTCCAGTGGGCTCGCGGTCTGACATGGGAGCAGGCAGCACTAAGAGGAGACGGGGACTAGGTAGAGTCACTGGTGGCACAATGAGGTCCAACTCAGAAACAAATCCCCTTGAGCTGTCCAAGTAGTGATCCTGCTGGGGGGTGTGAGGAGGAGTGCCCGAGGGTCCGAACCTATGCTACCGGATTGTCATATATTAGCGCAATCCACACGCGAGCCAGCCACCTCACGTGGTCTGTGCGCGGACTAATAGATTGAAGCAATTCAACAGCCAAGTATAGTGCCCAAACTACCCAAAGACATAAATACTTTAAGCACGACAGGTGTAATTAGCTATTAGTATTTATAGCTCTCAAAAGGTAGGAAATCTCTCGCATTTGAGACGCTGCTTTGAATGAACAAGTAAGTAATAAATTTTGTAATTTCTAACTATAGAAGTTGTACGATAGCAAGGAAATATGAACTTGATGTTCTAATGATCGTCTGTTGCAGAGTAATACCTTCAAGTTGCATCTAGCCGAGGCCTTGATAACTCCTGGGTAGGTCTTCCCTAATACTAGTAGTCTGCTGTGCCGTTTAGCGTTCTCCAAACAAGTTGTAAATATGTTGAAACTTGACTATTTGCGGCAGTATTCTACACCCCGACACCATATGGCCTGCTGTCACCAAACCTCGCCCCGAGTCTCTTTGTGCGCATTTGTCTGACAACAGGTCAACCTCCTGATGCCAAATTAGCAGTTGTGAATAGAGTCTGCTGCTCAGCCTGCGGCCACGGCGGGCGGTCACTTCTTGGAGCTCTTGACCAATGCATGAATCATAGACTAGGCAGGGTCATTGCCCAAGCCTTTGTATTAGTTTATCTAATGAGATATGCTTATTCCGCTTAAGTACAGTAATGGCCCTCCTGATAGTCACCGACTACGAAAGGTATCAGTTAGGGTAGATTCCCCTGGCCGCCGCCAAATTAACCCTATTCACCTTCAACGCAGCAAGAATATATGCTTCCCCAACATAAGCAAGGCCATGAAGAATCTTCCCTGTCCATACACGGTCCGGCTTCGTATTTCCGGGCAGCCAATGCTCCAACAAAAATTGCTTGCCCCGAGCAATCGCTAAGTCGACCTTCCAGTCATTCTCCCTAACAACAGCCAAATGGGACCCTAGATTGGCTAGAGCAACGACTGCATAGGCCGTTTCTTCGTTGCAATGCAGCTCGCCCCACGAGCCGTCCGCGTGTTGATTTTTCAGAATGTAATCCAGCGCCTCACGAAGGCAGGATGGGACTGTGTCGTGGATGAGGTGGTAGGAGACGACAGAAATGGAGGGTAAAGCGCCTTGGGATTGTTTTACTAGAAGAAGGATAAGGGATTGGGCTATGTGCATGATCCCGTAGTACTCGGACATGTTCTATACATCCTCCTGTTAGTTATCTGTGAGCATTAGGATGGGGAGGGGGTTGATGCTGGGCAGGCTATTCATACCCAATGATCCTCGAGCTTCCCAGCTGCTTGCCATCGACTACATATAAACCGGGCGACTTTCTCTATCTGTGCGGTAAAAGCACTGGGGTCTGGGCTATGGAGGAGAGAGGATAGGACATTGCCGTTGACGCTGACGCTGGTCACGCGGTTCGGCATTCTGTTGTCGAAGGTTTCAAAGCAGTGGTCCACTTCGAATTTATCGAGGAGGCCTTTCGGGCTGATTTGGTAACCCTGGAGGTTCAGTGTTGTGAGGGCTCGGGAGGTATCGTCGGCGTCAGGGAGGAAGACATGAGCTAAATGACAACGCTTTTTAACTATTGCGGGGTTGGGTTGATAAAGAGGTGGGTAACATAAGACTTACTGGCACCGATGACACCCCCGTTGAGGCTTCTATGTATTACCCTGAGGATAGAGTCTACTTGGTCCACGCCCAGGTTCTCGGCCGTGAATCCATGCTCAAGGAGTGCAGTCAGCACCTAAATATCTGTTAATGCACTTGCACTGTCTAGTTCATTAAGAGCGACAATTGGGGTAGGGTATTATACCCAGCTTGGTTCGAAAAGCTCCAGAGGAAACACTCCTCCTACTGCACCATTGCCTTGCCCTTGGCCGTTTGCTACGACATGGCGAAGGAAGGCCTCGCATTTGTCACTCCACTTTGGAGCGTAGATCAGGTATGCTGCGGTGGAGGCTGGAGAAGCGATGATTCCGCCATCACTGACTAAGTGCTCAATCTTACCAAAGTTTAACTTGCCAATGAAGGCCTCGAGTGATAGGAGTGGAACCTGGCAGGGACCATCATACAGCCAGTTTAAGTCAATGCTTGAGGCCTTCTCATACCGGATGAGTAGCTCTTCCTTGGCGGGAAATTCGAACGAGAGGCCTTCTTCCGCTAAGAGTTGCAGTAGGACGGGAATTAGGAGTTCAAATCCAAAGTGAGTTGTCCCTTCTAGAGTCCAGGCGGCAAGCTTCTCGTCTAAAAATCGCTTCGCACGGAAGATCCTCGCGAGGGCATCTTCCGGGAGGCCTGAGCCCTGACATGCGGCGAGACGAAAGTGTCGGCACAGAGCTAGTAGGGCTGCTAGGGAGTGAATGATACAGTCAGGCAGCCAGAGAGAGTCCGAGTATTTAACCGCTCTGCTAGATTGTTCTAGGGGATCCCAGCCGCCGTCCAAGTTTTGAGTGTCAAGAAGGTAGGTGAAACTTTCGGGGAAAAGCCAGCCCTTTTGGTCTGCTGTCTTGTCAGGGACTAAGGCAAGCCAGGCAGTATCGTATATGGACGGTGCCATGGAGCTTAAGCCATACTCAGAGGTGATTTCTTTAGAGATCTTATGAACCAGATCCCGCGCCCGCTGAACAAGAACGGAATATGACATGATGGAAATGCAATGAACAAGAAGATAGTATTTCTTAGTAGTCGTGATGCTATCAAAGTCCACCCAAATCGTACCATTTATTAGAGCGGGTTTGCTGGACTATAGCACCATTTCCTTCGCCTCGCTGCTTGACCGCCGAATAGTTGAACTTTCCCCTAGTTTTGCGGGCCATTTAGCATGCATATGGACTCATAGAGGTCAGGCCATACTCGCTGCTGCAGATGGTTATTATTCTCAACCCTAATATTGGCAACATTAGGAATCAGTCACCTGGTTCAAGTAGTGGGCCAGCCTGAAACTTTCACGTAGTGAAGTTCATATTCCTTAACACAAAGCTTATTTACCAACCAGATATGCTCTTGCCGATCTGCTGGTTCCAGGAAGGTATTTAGGCTCGACAAGTTCTTGAACCTCCGGAAATATAAGCAAGACTAACAAGCAGACGTACGATTTTCCTTCTGTTTATTTCTCTATCTCACTATGCTACAACCGACATTGCATGCCGACTTTTGGCAATCGATCCGCGGCCAGACAGCCATGCTACCAAATCTATATATGCTCTTTGCCGATTGGAAGCCTAGCCTCCACCCCGAATACCCTAGAGCCCGCGACGAAATTCTCAATCCCTGGATTGAACGGTGAGAACTGCTTTATTCGACCATCCTGTTCGAAATAGCTGACACTATGCAGGTGGGTGCCCAATGCGGTCACCTGTCGCAAGTTCCAGCAGGCAGAATTCGGAGTGTTCGCGGCGATCATGTGTGCAGATACATCTTTTGCCAAGTTATGCACGGTAGCGAAGGCTTTTGCGTGGGTGAGACATTGTCACATACTTGCCTATGACGAGAAAGAGCTAATAGGAGGCAGTATTTTATTTGGGACGACTGTAGATCCTTGTGGTTGCCTTACTATAGGAAAACGACTAACAAAGTATGTCTAGTATTTGACTGCGGGTCCTTGACCAATGACCAGTGCAGCATCAGCAAATACCGCGACGTATCTTTGCAGTATTTTCGGGCAGTGCTCTGTGCAAAGGGCGAGTATCCAGATCTGTCATGTTTTTCTCAGGAGTTGCAGAATGCCTTGAAGTGTTGGGATGAAGTTGCGGCCCATTTGCGGGAGGTTTGCTCGCGAGGTGCTTTGGCCCATGTTTTCCTTATCCCTGAAGACAACCTTTTTTTTTGTCACTTTACCCACTTGCCCGCTATTGTGATACACCTTACTAATTGATAGTAGAAACACTTGAAGTTCTTTTGGACAAGAAGCTGTTCTATGTATCAAGTGTGGATACTGTCGATACCATCTACGCGGAGGACCAGGCTCCCTCGTTGATCAAGTACTGGAGACGGCGCGAACGCACGGCAGGAGTATACCCAGTCATAGCGACAATCCCGTGCGTCAATGGAAAGCTTGTAGTCGAAATGTATGCTAATGTTTAGCTAGTTTCATTTACGGGATCGACGTCTCCAAGCAAGAGTTGTCGTTCGATCTAATGCGACTGCTTTGGAGACACACTTCATATTTGGTACACATGTGGGTGCCTATGTGACTGAGGGGCTTCGCCAAGAATGAGAACTAATTTGGTGATAAAGGATAAATGATATGTTCTCACTCAGAAAAGAACTTGTATGAGTGCCCTTGCCTTGAAGATCAGCTGCCCCCTACTGATCCACATCATATAGGCAGATCACCAAGCTGAGAACCTTGTCCCAGTCCTGATGCTCAATCAAGGCATCGATTGCAACAAGGCTATGCAACTTTCCTATCACTTAGTTGAGGAAACCACCCGTGGCTTCCACGAAGTCGAGCACAACATGCTGTGTATGTCCCGGCAGACACCTAATAAAGTGCCCAGTGCATTTCTGGAAGGATGTAAGAATATTGTCATGGGATTAACCCATTGGAGGTATGTGGGCAGTCCAACACTTTTCACTCCTTGCATAATGGGTTTCTGATGTGACCACGATGATAGCTATTCTGGGCGAAGATACTTCGATCAATCAGAGATTGATGATGACAATATGATCGCTTTTACACTCAGTTGACCAAAGTCTTGGCTAGATAGAGTTTCGAGCACTATCCATATCCATGGCTGCATGTGGGCTGTGTGCCCTTGAAGCAACGAGGAGATTGCGGGGAGCAATCCACGAATACATATTGTGGAATTGGCAGACTCGTCTCGTTGCTATTTCCTATTCTGTTAATGTGATACAGACTATAGTTCCCATAGAATAGCAAGCTTTCGGCTATTCATGAGAACCCAATGGCATGGAAACTTTAGTGGCGGCATATAACGGTGTCTAGAATGGATCAGACCTACTTCTCGGGTCAGGGGGAAGCTATCGGTGGAAAAACCTGATGTGAACTGGCGGTGTGCCCCAATAGAGTAGGCTAGGCACCCAATAAAGTTGGCTAAAACAGCCACTCGCCCAGAACGTAGCTATCGCTGTGACAAGGGCTTGACCTCCTCTCCACTGGTAACCCTTCATATATTTACATCTTTGGAGTTTACCACGTGAGATCGTGATGCTGAAGCTCGAGGGACTTGCCAGTTGGTAAGGCCTCCCTTTGTTGCCATACAGATAAGAAACTGACGATAACGCTAGGGTTGTTATTATTATATGCTGCTATCTATGTCAGGCAGGTTTGAAGGTTCTTTATCGGCTACACTTTCATCCTCTTAAGAATTTCCCCGGACCATGGCTGGCTGCCGCAACTGGATGGTATAAGTTTTATTACGATGTTATCCGCGGTGGTCAATATATCTTCCATATTTGGCGGCTAGAGAAGGAATTCAGTAAGCGTCATTCCTGCAATTACTACTTAAAAGAAAGGGGGAGGGGAATCTTACATGATTCTTTAGACTCAACGATTATCCGAATATCCCACAATCACTTGCTTATCAACGATCCTGATTTCTTCCATGAGTGAGCGCTGGCTAGCACACCTAAAGTGACCAAATAAGACTAAACCCCTCCATTTTATAGTGTCTTCAAACCTGGAACTGAATTTCAGCGAGATCCTACCTTCTACCAAAGCCTGCCATTAGCAAACTCCCTTGCTGCACTCGCAGACTTCAAGTTGCATGGCGTACGGCGTAAGCAACTAAATCCAGTGTTCACCCCGTCAGCGGTTGCAGAGGCGTTGCCTACTCTGTCCAAGAACATTGAAGGCATCGGTGAAATTCTTTCGAGAGCTAAGAGAGATGGAACAGCAGTCGACATTCAAGCACACTTTTTCTACCTCACAGTTAGTCTGCACAGTAAAAAGGATATGTGGCTTTGCTAAATGTTCGGGCAACTGCTAGATCAACATGATTTCTGACAAGCTGTTTGGCTCTTCTTTGAGCCTACTCGATGAAAAGGACCAGCTGGATGATATTGCTACCACGCTGCAATTCTTCCACAGACAGTCCCTTCTCTGTGGGCTCCCTGATTTCTAAAATGTCAACTTCCAGGCCACTGACAATTCCTAGTTGTCAATTTTCCTAGCCTAGGAAAGTTAGTGGACGTTCTGCCAGAGTTTCTTTTGAGAATGGTCGTTCCGGGATATGTGCGACTGAGAGAGGTCAGTTTCGTCCACTTCTTGGAGCAAAGGCTGCCCTGGTTCATCGTTAACTCCCTTTGATCAGTACTGCGGTGCCCGTCTTGGCGAAGTCTACGCCAGAAGGCAACAAAAGGAGAAGCCGTCACCGGACGCAGGACACCGTACGCTAAACGATGTCCTATTAGAGTCTGGCCAGAGTGACGGGATCCATATTGACAGGAAGTACCTCATTGATGAGTCCGTCCTGTTTATGTTCGTCGGCACAGATACGACGGCATACGCGCTATCGTTCGCCATATACTACCTGCTGACCCACCCCGACGTGCTCAAGAAACTGAAAGTCGAGCTTAGGGACTCTGAACGACAAATACAATCACATGATTGGCCTGCCATCCGAAAGCTGGAGTATTTGGTAGGCATGAATACACTTGCAGAGGGGCTAATTTGCTAATATACTTAGTCTGCGGTAATTGAAGAGGTACTGCGCATCTCTTGCCCAGTTCAAGGGTTTTTACCTCGGGTAGTACCACCCAGCGGCCGCTTCATTGGGTCTACATTCATCCCTGGTGGGGTAAGAAGACATGCGCTCATTTCCATTTGTTTGCGCTACTGTATCTAACCGACAATTTAGACAATCATTTCGGTGCCTTTGTCCGGTATAAGCAAGAGCGAGGTGATTTTCAAAGACCCGGGCTCGTTCCGGCCAGAGCGATGGCTAGGGGACGAGGGAAAGAGCCTCGAAAAGTGGAGGGTCCAGTTCAGTTTAGGGCCTTATGCCTGTATTGGAATGAAGTACGTATACTATGCAAGGTGTGGATGTGGGATATAGTACTGTACTCCGCACTGACGATTGACTAGATTATCGCAAATGGAGATGACCATGTCTCTCGCCTACATTTTCGCACGGTTCGATCTTGCGCTGCACGAGACCGACTCTAGAAGTATGGAAATCTTAGATTATCTTCTAGCCGCAAACACATCTCATGTGCAAGTGACTGTTCTCAAGGATAACTGGAGCTAGAGCCATTCCTCGATCATCTGCGTATCGCGATATCTAGAAGATTCAACCGTTTATTCCACTGCCACACTGATTTTCTAAAGCTTCCCTTCAGCTCAGAGACTGTCTAGCATTTGATTTCCATATGATAGAATCTGTTCTCTCGTCGTATTAGAACCAGTTCAGGCTTAGGACCAACATACCCACACAATACTCTACGAGTTTGTCCGTTATATAACAAACAGAATCCAGGAGAACCCCGTCAATGTGTCAATTTTGATCCATGACACAACGAGAAGGTACATAATAAATCCAAGCCTCCGAGTTAAGATGCGGAGTATACGTCCAGATCGGCTCGGTATAGTACCACAGTATCTCAGCTACGATATACCTAATACTATCACTATCCGGCTCGGGGATTGCAACTTCGAAATATGTCTGCTACCCGCTCATCATCTGAAGGAAACAAGTGTAAGAACTCCACAGTCACACCCACATTAAAGCGGAGAGTATCCTTAAGTGGCTTCAAGCCTACTACTAGCTTTTGGCCCGTCTCATCCAGGAGCCAGCAGGCACAGACTACAGAGAATGTGAACCATCTTGCATGGTTAACGAGTGAATGCTTATATGCAATGCCACTCTATGAGTACGTGATTATATATTAAATATCATATATGAAGCACGATGGAAGCTTGAAGAAAATATGCATGCTGGGAGGTAAGGGGCATAATCTCGGCTATGCTAGATTTATTTTATGGTACCCTAACAGCCCCCTAACGCTGCAATCTTCATGGCAAGACCTAACACTAATGAACGTGGAGACGGGGTGCAAAACAAAGACGTTGCAAAAGAAACCTTGACGATTCAACACAGCCCCAATACTACTACAAGATATCTTCCATCAATCAGACCTACCAACACCAATAGCCAAGCCACATGTCGGTGCATCTCAGCATCCAGACTGTTATTTCCACCCCAGTATCAACCATCACGACTCCAAATAAAGCTCATCCAAAACAGAACTGCAATATTCCTTGTAGTATTCTCCTCCTTTCCATCCTCGCGCTGCGGATCGGAGCCCTACTGTCTTCCACTCTTCAGCACGTAGTCGATCAATTCTCTCCTGCTTAGTCTCTTTGCCCGGGGACCGTTTCAGACCGCCAACCTTCTCCCAGCATCCATCGCCACCTTGGACAGGACTGAAACTCCAGAACGACGCCGATCGCTTGATAGTCTTGGCCATCTTGCGGGTATGCTGCTTCTCTTCGACCTCGTCAACCAGCACATGAATTGAGTTAATGCTCGAGTCGATTTGAGACCGCAGGGATCGGATACTACTGTTGTAGCGCCTGATGGAATCACTGTACTGTGGGGTCGCAGGTACAGCCTTCCTTTCGCTTAAATCGATGAGCAAGCCATCTGTGCATAGTCGGGAATCTCTGTTGCTTAGTAGTGAATCCATCGTTCTCTCGTATTTGCCTGTGACTGCACGAGGAACAATCTTGAGAGGCAGTGGAGGAGGTAGACGAGCTCGATCTGATCTCTCGACCCGTACGGAAGTGTGGCCTGAATCACGGAGGACTGCCTTAAGGGGGAGAGCCTCATCGGAAGATTTCTTAAGTCTCAATGGAGGAGGAATAAGTAATTGGTTTGCTCTGCCATCAGCAACAGTGGCCATAGTACCAATGTCCATATCTGGACAGGAATCACTGTCTGAGATGAACGGGTCCTCTTCTTTCCACTGCATGGTTTTGTCGATGATATCTGTGATGCTGCTGACAAGACTACATATCGTTGAGGGACTGTCTGAAAATTCCGAAGGAGAAGAGGTTTCTTCCAGGGAAGGGAAGTTCGACTCCTCCGAAGGACGGCTCGAGACCGGTAGAGGAGAAGGCAGAACGGTGCTACAGATGTCAAAGCGATCCAACGCGCCTTGCAGCAGTGGGACTTTCGTGCTGGAGTACCTGTGAGCGGCTCGCCCCATCTCCTCGTAGCAGACTGCGCTGTAGAAGTAGAGGTATGTCTTGTAGACGGGGTGTAGCTGCTCTAAATTAGTCTTAGCCCTGTATGGGACAGACAGACATACAGGTTCTCTTGACTTCTCGAGCAGCTCTGTGGCCCGGACGGTGCATTGCTTGTACTGGCGCTGGACATACAGGAGCTTGACGCCCTGAAGAGCGGCCTTCCACTGCTGAGATGATCTAGGAACTAATGGGGACTCAAACAGAGACGACCTGCTGGCGATCGAAGCCATTGTGAGTGCTAATTGGGGGATCCAGCAGAGACAAGGAGGACAACGAGAGTAAGGTCACCCCCCTGGTTGTAAGAAGAACAAAAGCATGTCGCCGAGAAAGGACGTGACGTGACTTAACGTGAAGGCTCTGCACCAATATAGCATGCGTACGTGTTTTGACGCCGCGGCAACCATATCATAAACTTTTGTTATTAGGAGTGGGCACTAATAGGCGTGACGACTGTTCTGTACAAAGCTCGCTGCAGGGGCTTGAAAGGTGATGATATCGTTACAAAAACTATAAGTTCTCCTGTCCTGCCCTCTTCAGTCATGATCACTTTAGCAGGGCGAGTCTGATGAGAGTCAGATAATATAATCACCCTTCATGTTAACTTACTCATCTGACTGTAGCCACTCGCTCACCCTTAAAAGGTAATACTCACCCTTGAGACTCTACTATCCTCTATCCGTTACATTCCACGTGTTGAATATGCACCTCCCGAGAGCTTGATTGGACAGTCACTTTTATTTCCCCCCCCGCGAAAACAACCAACTCACACAACTGCACCTCGATGTAATTCCTTACTACGTAGGGCCACGGCATGTCATACTCATCCGTTTAATTCCCAACCCTCCCCACCCACCCAACATCACGCCAAAATATCTTCATCATGGCTCAAAGTCCAATCTCCATCGGGAAGCGCTTCCAGGAGTTGTCTACAACAGCGCCCCTCGCCGTTGACTTGCCAAACCCGCAACCATACTACAGCTACAACCAAACCACCCAGGCATGGAACCCGGTCCAAACAGACACCACCGCGGAACCTACAATCACAACAAGCACCAGCACAGCTCCCCTCAAAGCTCTCACCATAACAACCTGGAATATCGACTTTCAGGAGCCCTGCAAGGCAGAGCGGACTCAAGCTGGCCTAAACTATCTTGCAAAGATTGTACTCAAGTCCAGAGACGATAACAATAAAGATGTAGCACCAATAAATATAATCTTCCTGCAAGAGATGGTTCTCAGAGACCTAACCATCATCCAACAGACCAAATGGGTCCAGGATCACTTCTTCATCACTGATCTCAGCATTACACACTGGAGAGGCTCCTACGGAACAACAACACTGATCGACAAGCGGTGTCATGTGCAGCGGGTGTTTAGGGTCCCGTATGCCACGTCCAGGATGCAGAGAGATGGGCTTTTTGTGGACTTGCATTGCTTCCAGGGTCAAGAGGAAGGGGGTGGTGATGAGATTGGTATGGTCCCTCTTTTTTTCTTCCTCTCTCTAGTTGTCCTTCTTCCTTTATTATTTCGAGAGGTGTTGTGCTTCGGGAGGCGTTGAAGAAAAATTTGCTAAGAATCCAGGAACCCTCCGTCTCTGCAACACCCACCTCGAAAGTCTCCTCTCCAACCCCCCAATCAGACCCAACCAAATTCATCTCGCCTCGCAATTCATGCATGGCTCTGGACCAGGAGAGACAAACTTACCCACTCCACACGCGGCAATATTAGCAGGTGACCTTAACGCCTTTGCACCTGAGGATCTCGCCGCACCGAATGAGAGTGGGCTCCGTGATGCGTTTCTGGTTCTTGGCGGGGAGGATGGCACGGAGGAAAGCTTCACATGGGGTCAGCAGATTCCCGATTGGCTGAGGGACAAGTATGGATGTTCTCGTATGGACAAGGTTTTGTTTTGCGGTGGGTTGGAGGTGGAGGGGCTGGAGCGGATTGGAGCCGGGGAGACGGTTTGGATCGAGTATCCCGAAGTGAGTGATGGGGAGAGTGACGATGAAAAAGGGCAGGAAATGTGGATTACGGATCATTTGGGATTATCCGCTAAGTTTAGAATTACGTGCTTCGGGAGGAAGGAGACTGCATGCTGAGTGGTTCTCGAACTTGATGCGGTGCGACAACTGGACCCATTAGGGTTTTTCATTCATTACTATTTTCTGCCTATTTCTGACGTATTCTTGATGTTTGTCCCTTTATCCCTGGCCAACAGTCTGTTACGATCAGACTAACGTTGACGAATCCAAATAAAATAGTCATCGAGATGTAAATAATTTACAGGGCTCCAGAATGAATCAAACGCTAGCCACCATTGTAGGCAATTGCGGCATTAAAGCAGAGGCTCCATCGTGCAAATGAACAAGTCGTAAGTCGTGACCCTCCATGTTCTTCAGGAAAGCCTTCATCCGCTAGTAGAAATGACGACCGACCAAAGGCCAACAACTACTCAGGGATCTCAGGCGTCGAGCTCTTTCCATTGGCGACTTCTGGTCCGAACCTGGTGCGTGATAGCGCCTCGCCCGTGGCCGAGAGCGCACTCAACAAATCACCTAACAGTCGATCCATCTCAGCCGTCACATCACTCTCGTCTGCTCCTTCATGCATCACTTCAAGTCGAGGAGGCACAAGATCAGGGAATACAATAGGTTCCATTTCATCGAGTGCACTTGTAGCTGGAGCGCGTCGAGCTGTGGGTAATGGTTCAGATGATGGAGAGTCATCCCTTCCGGCAAACGGAGGGTTGGGCTGTAGCTCATTGGTTGGGATGGCCGTCGGGAACGGCTCGGACTGCAGAGCAGGATCTGATGCATCAGAATTATCTTGCCAAACAGGGTGGCTCTCCTCCTCATCCGGTCCAGGCCCGTCTAATACAGATGACTGATCATCATCCTTGTCCTCAGTAATTGCTAGGAGTTCTGGGTAGTCATTCTTCAGGGCTTGCTGCTGTGGGATGCCCGGTGGAGTGGAAGGCCGGTCAAATCGGAATGGATCATAGTCAGTATCCGAGCTTATCGACACACTAGCACGAGAATGAGTGGATGCCGACGTCGATGGCCGAGAGTCACCAGGCTCCCCAATACTGGTAGGTCGAATCGTCACTGCTGGCTCAAGGTCTAGAACTGGTGCCCTTAAAGTATCATAGCGACTGTTATCCATATCATTGTCGGTACCGCTCTGGTCCTCGCCTGCAGCCGCGGTCATGACAGGAAAGGTCCATTCCATCGTTGCACGCCTTGCTGTGGGTTCAGGCTCCACAGGCGCCGGTTCCTGCGAGGCTTCCTTTTGGGATTCCTCCTCCTCCGGGGGCTGCATGAAAACTGGGAACTTCCAATCCATGGTTGGGGGTCGCGGGCCACTCTGAGGCTGGTAAGTCAAATCTTGAGCTTCCCGGTTACTGACATCACTGCTTGACGAGCGAGAACGACTATCACTAGAATTGCGGAATTGACGACCGCTAGACCTGTTCGCCTTGATAGTATCTGCATCAGCAAGTTGAAAGGGTTGCGACGACGAAGCTCCAGCTGCATAGTGCGAGGAATCAAATGAGCCAATGTCAATATCGATAAATGTCGAGGTGACGGAAGAGCGATCGGTTTCGGTGCGGAGAGGTAAGTCCGAAACCGGCTGCTTTTCCTCAATGGGAACAAAATCATTCTTCGTCTCGTACGTATAGCTTGGTTTCTCTTCATTGAAAAGTCCCTCCATAGCTTCAGCGCCTCGTCGGACACGCTCATCGAAGTTAGCTTGGTCTTCCTTCGTCATTACCCGCTCAACCGGTTCATCGAACGACTCTCGTGCAGGCTGCATATTCGTGGTGCCGAGTTCGTCCTCCATCTCGGCCAAAGATGCGGCTATCTGGTCGAGGTCAATGACGGAAAATCTTCGTTCAAACCCATCTGTGGTGCTGAAATTCCAGTCGCTATCTGAGTCCATAGTTGTGCCTGGCATCTCCGCGGCCGCTGCACCTCCGGGGTGGAATAAGGAGATGCGCTGTCCTCCCCGCTGCGACCACTGATAATAGATCCGCACTAGCTCACTCAGAGACGATGTGGGATAGGCCTCCTCGGTATCCGCAATGTATGCATGCGATTGTATGTCTGCCATTGTTGGTCGGGTAGATGGGTTTGATTCCAATACGTAAGCGACAATGTCTTTCAGCCCATCACTGTATTTTGAATTTTCCAACTTGGGAGCGACGCGGTTGAGTTGCCTTCCTATCTGCATTCGCTCTCGCAAATTTGAGTTCGGGGGGTTTCCCGTCGCTATTTCGAACAGCGTGCAGCCATAGGCCCATACATCGATCTATCCCGGTTAGTATGTGACGCTACGCCAGGGACTAGGAGATCCAACCTCGCTACCATATTTGTGCGCTTCGCCGCGCATAGAGAACATCTCAGGTGGCATCCAGTGGGGTGTTCCAATCCAGGTCGACCGTTTGTCCAACTGTGATTGTAGCACTCCAGCCACACCAAAATCGCAGATTTGCAATCGTCCCTCCTCGTGTATCAGGATATTGGCCGCTTCGTGAAATTATTAGCATCCGTGGACTTTGGGCTGCTAACATCAATCCTACCTTTAATATCTCGGTGAATGATGCCAGCGTCGTGGATAGCACGCAAGCCAGCAGCAAGCTCACGGGCTACAGGGATCAGAAACTTTTCATCCAGTTGGTCACCCGTAGCTCTCATCTGGTATTATCAGCAATCAAAGTGATAAGCAGACTTTGATCCTCTTGACGGCAGATAATCAAAGAAAAAGCACGATGGACTATAGGGTGGGTAGGGCAGTGCAGACTTACCAATGTCCTGACGCTTCCACCGGGGCAGTACTCACAAACCAACCATAGCTGGGAGTGGATAGAGATGGCTTCGATTATTTCGTTGATGTTCTTTGCTCCTGAATCTTTAACCTGCTTCATGACCTTCGTTTCATGAATAAAGTCCTTTATAGATTCATCTCGAAAATCCCGAACACTCTTGTAGTCCAATGAATCAATATCCATGACTTTTATCGCAACGATTCTGCGCGAGGGCAGTTGGTGGCCTTTGTACACGCGACCATAAGCACCTTTGCCAATCAGCTCCTCGAATTCGTACGGCGGAGTATCAGTTTTAGCTCTGCGACACATCTCCTGGACCGCGACGCCCTGCTCACGCGCAAGCTTGATGGCCTCTGCTTTGTGCTTCGTAATAGCAGCCATGGCGGACGTCGGATCCAGGAATTTGGAGGCACGGGGGGGATCCATGGTGGAGATTGGGAGCTTGGGGAAGACTGTCTTGTTTTCACGCAGATCGCAGTATCTCAAGGGCTCCGGTGTTGGCGGAAGTAACGAGTCCTGGCTCTTGACTGCTTGCTCTTCAGCCAGGCCCCGAGAGTTCAGCTTCTGGATCGGAGCTGTTTCGTCGATAGGCTCGTCGTGTGGGGAGAGTGAGAAATAGTCGGCGGGGTAGGAGGTTTGGTGGTAAGGTGATGAATACTGCGATGGCTGCGAAATGGGAAATTCACTTTCTTCGGACCAAGAATACGGCTTCTGCCCAACGCTGCCTGTCCTTCTATGTAAGGGGTCACTAAATGAGCGCGGTTTCCACTTCCTGAGGCGCGCTGGAGAAAGTGGGTTTGAGAATTGTCGCGAATGATATGATGGCCCTTCACTGTAAGATTGGCAATACCTTTCCCAGAAGTCGTCCTGATCTTTCAACTCGGGCTTTTTTCTCCCGTGACCGAAAAGATTTTTGATTGCCGAAGTAAGGCTAAGAGAACCTATCGACTTACTGGCCTTCCTCGATGCGCTTTTGAATGGCTTTACAATAGGCGAGTGGAGATGCCTCGAAGAACTAGTGTTGAAAGGGTCACAAGGCGCGGTTGAGCAAATGTAACGAGTCCGTTCACAGGGACAGGCTTCCTTTGACGCGAGCCTGCTACCAGGTGCACGGAATGTATTTTCTAACGGCTGTCCAAGCTTCTCGTTATGGAGCCCTCTCTGCTTAAGCTCGGTTGAGACCCCAAAGCCAAAGCGCACAAAACCTTCCGGGTAGGCCCTAGCTCTGCATTGAGGTATAAGTCAGCGTACGACAAGCCAGGTGGTCAGAAGAAAGCCAAACCGGCAGGCGCATCTTCGATCCACTGCCACCTTTGAGCTACCCATCCCTGAACACTTCCGAGCAATGGCAGTATCGCAGGCAGGTAAACAAAGATGTGGATGAAGGGATACACGCCTGATCTTCCAAGCTTACCAGGTACGGCGGGTGGAAGAAATAGGAAGGAGGGGAAACAACAGGGAAGGAAAACAACAACAGAACAGAAACGGGGAGGGGGAAAGGAACGAAAAGCCTGCATACTGACCTGCGCTTTAATCGCAATACAACCCCTTTCCAGGGTGTAGAAAGATTGCTATAAGATGATCTGGAGGTCAATGCCACGCAGTGTCTGCTCTAATACATCAACGACAGACAGTCCCTGACAAGGGGGATCTTAGAGCAGGTCTACTTGTTCTATCGATACTACCGACACCTCGCAATATACCAGCACCTTCCACGATAAATTAGCTATTGTGGGGTTCCTGCTATGCGGACTGGGGTTCTGGGGTTGATAGCAATGGAATCAATGTGTCGATGCTTTTATTGCAAGATTGGCACTGAAAGCGAAGATAATGCCAGCCGCGCTAAGAGCGGGCGCTAATGTTAGCGTGAAACCAATCAATTGGCCGATCACCGGACTGAGAGGTGGCGGGCTGTCACTGCAATTCGCTCTCAGTCACTGTTGGTATGCAGTGCAGTGATATCCAGTTCAGGAAGAACAGTAGGTGATCCTGTCCAATCGCTGTTATGCCGGAAGAACTTATTCGGCCGATAGTTCGCTAAGACGAAGGAGCTTCTGTATGTGACCAGCCAAAAAGCATCGGCCCCGATTTCTTGTAGTAACAGGCAATATTCAATAACTAACATCCCTAGTATTAGCACGGAAATGTGGAACACGTCACAGTGTCAATATTCACACAGGGGTTAGAGCTAAAGGTATAAAAGCGGGCGCAAAATTATATTGAAGTAGACAGTAAAGAGCTCCCCAGTATCCACGTAGTGAATCAAACCATTTCCAATCTGGCATCAAAACTTATCCTCATGCTATAAGGATCAAAGGGGACAGCAGCAGCTATAGACACACCACTTCTAGCGTATACAGTGGACAATATTGCAAGAAAGGTGTTTCCCCAAGAATTCCAGTAGACTTACCCAACAATCGATCATGAATATATCCAAATCTAATTACTATAGTATTTCACGAATCACGATCCTCTAATTAATCAACGTGTTTAAGAGGGACGAGGTATAAGGAGCCAAAGAAGGAAGATCACAATCTATTAATAATCACAACATAGGCTCTAAAAGAATAAAATGAAACATTATGGCCGAATAAAATCTTCAATCCCCGAGAAATAGTGGATATGTTGGGTTTCCGCGGTGAAGGATAAGAAACGTTCCATTAAAGTTCCAGGCATGTCACGTTACTGCTGATCCATGCGGAACATTATTTTTGCCGTGTGAAGGAGTATTTGCCCAGTGTTTTTCTTTTTCTTTTTTCCCTCCCTTCACAGCACCCGAGGTCAATGTATGGCGCTCGGCGAACATATGCCTCAAACTTATCAGCTGATGCTTATACCTCCAGTTATATGTCCAACTTGTCAGGCAGTTCATATAGATGTTAATCTGTTTTGCGTGTGAAATATCTACAATTTATCTATGTATTTCTCATTATAAACCAACATGCATCTTCAAAATTTGCCAACTCAGTTCAGTCCAAACTCTTGCCTCAAAGTTGTACCGAAACGGGAAATTGCTTCAGCAATAGCATCAGAGCTAGCGGCGGCAAATGTAGCACGGAAGAACAACTTCTCCTCGCTCGCGCCTTGAGCTTTGAACCAGCTGCCACGAGAGATCAGGACACCATTGTTGACTGCGGCCTGGAAAACTTCCTCCTCAATTTGTTCGCGTGTCTTGCCAGACGGAATTCCAGGGTGCTTCCGCCAGTCAATTTCGATCCAATGCTGTTTCTTGTCAGTGCTTTGGTTGTGGGGAATGAAGGATTGTGGAAAGCTCTGAACTTACAAACATCCCTGCTGCAGGGGGGTTCCAATGAGCTAGTTCTTGGGGGAGATACTTCTCGCACGCATGCACCATGGAGTCTCTGCGTGCCGTATATGACATACGAAGGTTGATCAGCCAGTCTAAGTACCCAGCGTGGCCCCATTGCTCCTCCAACAGCTTGTAAAGCACAAGCTGCGAGATACCACTTGGATTCTGGGAACTAGTCTCGCAGGTTCTCGTGAAGCGTTCGATGATTTGCTCGGATCCGACAGCCCAGCCAACCCGGGAGCCAGGAGCGATGACCTTAGAGAATGATTCCAGCCGAAGCACGCGACCATCAGTGTCAAGACTGAGGTAGGAAGGGATAAGAGACTTGATGAATTCTTCGTGGTTGGCAGGCGGTGGAACGGGCTCGCCATCAGCTCCAGCGTATGGCTGCATCTGCAAGAAGTAATAGGGTTCGTCCTCCACAATATAAACGTCGTGCTTCTGGGCAACCTTGTAGACTGCCTTGCGTCTCTCCGCCTGTTGTGTAGCGCCCGTGGGGTTCTGTCCTGTAGGGATAGTGTAAAGAACGAAGGGCTTACGAGCACCTCGAGCGCTTTCATCCCAGTTGCTCAGGACCTCGTCAAGGGACTCGGGCAAAAGACCCTCCTTGTCCATCTTGATAGGTGCCACCTTCAGGCCAAGAGGGAGGGCAGTTTCCTGTGCGCTAGAGAAGGTATATTCTTCCATCATGATATAATCGCCTCGTTCGCAAAAGACTCTGAGTGCCACATCCCATCCGAAGGTGCTACCACAGTTCAGACAACATTGCCAGTCCGAATAGGGGGGGTTGTGGATGAGCTGTTTCTATTAGCTTCGTTCGGATCCTTCAGATCACCCAGCGTACCTCTGTGTGTTCTGTGACGTATCTCAACAGTTGCGGAGCACCCGTAGCTTGACCATAA
Organism: Aspergillus bombycis; assembly: GCF_001792695.1. Classification (NCBI taxonomy): domain Eukaryota; kingdom Fungi; phylum Ascomycota; class Eurotiomycetes; order Eurotiales; family Aspergillaceae; genus Aspergillus; species Aspergillus bombycis. Next base: position 130,518 of record NW_019170051.1, on the reverse strand, counting down.
TTGAGAGCAACCTCAAGATCTTCGTAACGTTAATTCCAAGGCCGGTTGCGAACGATGACTGAGAGCCGACTAACCATATAAGCTCTTGCCTTCACGAATATCACTCTTTCCGGTGTGTACAACTTTTCCAGACTCGCGAGTAGCTTCAGGCGTGAACCCTGGTGGAGTGGGAACCTTGACATCGAGCTCCTCGAAAGGAAAGTATTCAGGAGAGGGCAGTCCACCACCCAGAGAAATGAGGCCTGGAGAACAAACGTCAGAAGGAGATATAGCTTGCATGAGCAACAGAATTACCTGGGTTCTTCAAGTATTTCGCGGCGCCTTTCAATGTAGATACCTAGCACATAAAGCCATTTAGCCTTTCACTTCAACCTGCTTGAGCAATACTATCACAAACCTTCCGAGATTTAGCTTCGATGGAGAGAATGTCTAGAGTCGGTCAGTTGTTGTCCTGTGGTCGGGAACGTATCGGTTCAGAAACAGGGGTCGTTGTCGAGAGACTCACGATCCCAGCGTTTAGCCTTGGGCTTCGTATAACATGCCTATTGTAATATGATATTCCAATTAGCACATAATCGTTATACGGGCAAGGGCAATTCCAGCACACGGGAGCTTACCGGGCTTTTGAACATGTCACTACTCGTCGCAGGTGCAACACCCTTGGGGATTGGGGCACTCTTGGCCCTCAGAGCAGGAATGCCCTCCACAGTCAGAGGTGCTGCGGGGGAGCCATTCGCATGATCGAGAGCGGCGGGGGGGCTCATTTTCTCTATTGTTTGCGATTGAGTGGATTCAGTATGATAAAAGCTACCCCTAATTCACTGGCGTACAAAATTACTTTGTGGAAGTCTCAAATGTATGACAATCTGAATCTTCCACTGGAAAGACAACGATTGTAGGGGAAAGCGGGAGTACAAGTAGGTATGAATCAGAGAAAGAATGATAAAGGTCACACACCGATAAGCGCCTTTTTTTCGTCTCCGCTTGGAACGCCGAGCGGACCGGTTTCCGCTCACAGTGGTTTACCTGACACCATTGAGGGATAGCGATAACGCCAGAATCCTTTTGAATTGTCAAACCCTAATTTTAGCTATATCATTTCCGCATTATTGCCCTTTACTAGGTTTCTGTTATCTAATCGAGAAAGAGATCCAAGCATTTGAATGGCTCCGGCAGATGCTTAACGCGCCTTAAATCACCTGCAGGGCGCGGGGATGGACAGATAAGTATGGTAATGTGTGGTATTACAATACAAATTACATGCGACAACATCAGGCATCACCACCCCGCCTGGGCTGTAATGCTCGGTAATCCGGGTAAAAGTCCGAGCGCATAGACCAGGCTACCGCCGGGATCGGCTACCAATCAATATTATTACTAATTCGCCCTGTGTCACGAGCTCTCTTCCCAAAAGATGGTGACGCGGAGACCATGGTTATTCACGGCTGCTCATCCATGTTACACTGTAGGCAAGGACGGGTTCTAGCAATAGTAAGTCCCCCATGTCCTGGAATGGTCGCCCCAGTACAGGTAAATAGCAGTCTTGTAATTGGAATTTATACTACTTCTCGAAAAACCTACATATCCTGGACATATATTCTGGCACTCCCATGCACAAACTATATGTGCATTGAGCACTGTCTAATCCTTGCACCTATCCTTGTCTGATAAGTAAGGTAAATTAATCAAGTGCCCTAAGACCTGTGCCGACCATGTCAATCGACGCATCTCTAGAGAGAACTTATTTTATACCACGAAGCTAGGTAAACTAGGTTACTGACTTCCTGGTATAGACGAAACGAGGTTACTATTAACGAAAACTCCTAGTAGGTTAGTAGTGAAGCCAGTTATGGCAGGAAGGCCAACATAGTAGATTCTTGGACAATCGAGGACGGCTCAAGACAAAAGGTTGGATCTGTCGCCAAGGAATAAGTTCTCTAGCCTGTAAGTTAATTACTGGGTAGGATTGCAGGATATCTATCAGTCAGCTTGTTTTAGTTATGAGTTCCGCTGCTCAACAGCGATCCTATGGGATCTGGACATTGATGGACTTGAATACAGGTGGCCGATGCTAGATCCATGTAGTAAAGTTAGCATCTGGAAGCTCTGGAATTAGACCGAGCTTGTAGCAAGCAAGCCTTGCGGGGGAAGGCGGTAAAAAAAACCCCCTTCGACTCGGTCCGACTCGCTAGTTGTGTGAGGTCCGACATCTCGAGCATTCTTCTCCTGTGTGCAAGCAGGTATAGGGACCATAGCGAAATGCAAGCACGCTCATCTGCCGCAAGTCACACATTGCAGCACTCTGTAACTGCATGTCAGCGGTGTAGAGATCAGAAAGTGAGCTATTTCTCGTCTTTGCCTGAATTATCGTCATATGATGCTGAACTCTTGAATCATTGTTTTAGGTCAAATGTAGTCGGGAATGTCCTGCATGCGCCCGGTGTCAGCGGCTTCAAGCCGATTGTACCTATCCTACCCCCCCAGTTCGCCGCGGCCGGAGGTTGCGCCGCAGCACCCGAGGTGTGCGTCGAGTAGCTGGCCAGAGTACCGTACAACTCACCCACAGCACTCTCAGCGGATCCGCTCCTGGTGCTCAAGAGTCTACCGGCAACCTAAGTCATCCGCCTAATAATTTGACGCCCCTTCAGCACCATACGCCGCATAATGAAAGTGATCTCGCTCAAACTCAGTACCAAGCGCGCGACGAAGCTGCTAGGTCAACCAGAGGTACCCCCCGCTCCGGAGGCCGATCCAGCCATCCTACAAATGGTGTTGGTGTCGAATCAATCAATGTTTCTTCCGAATCATACCCAACTCACCTGCAAAACACGAACTTGATCAGAGAAGGCTTAGCTTCTGATGTAGCTTGGCCACGTTTACCACCACGAGCCCTTGGGCTGGCCTTGCTGGACATATATTATACGCGAATCTACAATGCATCTGTACTGTTCTGTAAACCTATTCTTTTCCAGCAGTATCTTGATGGAAAGATTCCCGAGGTCCTTCTCAAGGCTCTCTTTGCGTTAGCTACGCTGTAAGTTGCCACATCTACGGCTGGACCGGCTAGCTAAGAAAATATCGAAGTTTTCTTACTCGAGTAAATGAAGGCAACAATGAGGAACAATTGGAGTGGTCGGAGTTGAAGCTTTTAAGCGCATATTCATCATGTGGTCTTCCATGGGCCAAGTCAGCTCTAAGGGAAGCTATGTCATCGATCTGCACGGAACCATCTCTGACGATTTTGCAAGCGCTTCATTGTTTACAACTGTATTGGTTTGGGATTGGTGAGCCGCGAACCGGCCATTTATGTCTTAGTAGGTCTTGTGTCTTTCTCTCCTTCTCTGACTAGTCGCACCTTGTCATAATATTGAAGACTTTCGCGTATCACAAAACCTCCGTTAACGTTGTTCTAGCCCTGGCCTACCGTTCGTGCGATCTCCTTGGATACAACAAAAAAGCTGTTGATGGGGTTGAAAAATCCGATTTCTTGCTCGAATCAGAGTCAAGACGTCGATGTTTCTGGGCTTGCTGGATATCCACATGCATAGTCATGGAACCAGAGCCGTACGTCAGACTGGCCTGGGCAGAAGCATCCATGATACCACTCCCTGCTGCTATACTACGTACGGCTTTCAGCCAAGAAGTTGTTTTAAATGAGAAGATGGATCATAACTGGTGCTCAAGCTTAGCGACATCTCAGTGCGAAGGTTTTCGCCCCCCAGTGGATGCAGCATTATTGGTTAAAATGGTCGGAGTGTGGTAAGGATCTCTGACAATGTTAAAATTAGTCTCTCTTGGTTTCGATGCTAAATCAGCATGCTGTCTATTCTATAGGGCTAAAGTTCAACTTTTGGTCCGCGATTGGACATCCTCTAGCATTACTCAGAATCTTGATTCGCTGCAAAGACTGTCGCAATTGGCAAGGTCGATATTTGAGGACGAAATGTCTATCAGGGGTCTAGCAACCTCTCGAAGCGACCAGGGAACGGAGAATACCCCCCTGGTGCTATTTATCAGTGCCCTTTACCACCAGTGCCAGATCACTTTGCATTCAATAATTGTTCCTTTGTTTTCTGGTACACACCATGGGCCAACAATAGACCCGGAAGTTGTGAAGCAAAGTGCCGAGACGGTTACACAACATGCGGAGTTATTCGAAGCTCTATTATCTCCTTACATATATGGGCAAGGCGATGTTACACTTCTACCGCCTTTCGTAGGATATGGTGCTTTCATCATAGGTGCTGTGTTCCTGGCTACTGAGGTCTCCTTTCAAGACAAAACATCACGAAGGCCTGTCCCCGGAGCACATTCAGAGAGTCGTAGATTGTCGACTGTGAAAGGGACCCTTCACTTACTCAATAAACTTCGATTTTATTGGAGGGCTCTGCAGCTTTCTGTGAGTACATTTTCATAAATAGTCGAACTGGGGGATCCTAACTATTTGGAATGCAGTGGGAAAAGCTCGACGCTGCATTGCAGCTACATATGTCTTGCCATAGACCACAACGTGGATCAGCCAGCCCACACGCTATCAGAGCACCAGAACCTAACCCTTCAGAACCTAAATCACAACTCTCTGACCATGTACCAGAAGGCTCTGTGAACGACGAGCAGCCAAGCACTCACGAAGCATCAGTACCATCGATAGGCCCTTCGGGCGAGCATCTGCATCCATGGGTGAGTGGTCGGAGAACTCTGGAAGTCGATGCAGTGCAAATAAATCCACAGGCAACCATGTCCGATAACTGTATCTTTGAACAATCCGATATGGAGACCGCTGATATGTCTTTCACAACACCATCTGGTGTAACTCAGGGCTACCCCTGGTATAATCTCTCTTTTGCGGAAGCTGGAATTGAACAATTCGCAGGCCTCGAGCCGTTACATCTCTTTCAGCAGGGATGTGGGTTTTTTAGCTGAGTGATGACCCATTCATCTGTATGTATAACGAGCACATACCCGAGGTGGAGCAGTCGGACTCGGACTCGGACTCGGACTCGGAGCATTCGGCGTTACTAGCAGATCTATCCGTTAGCCGGAATACTTGGGCCAACACTGTGGATTCGTATATAGTACCTGTGCGCTCTGCTATGGCACTTACTGTGGGAAAATATGATCTGCTACTTCTAACTCCTTCAAATTGGACAACAATCAAAATGTTCAGCCATTACCCGGATATTGAAACGGCCGGCACAACAAACCATTCATATATCTTCGTGCAAAATGCTTCAATCCCTTTAAAAACTGGGGGAGTGCTTCGCTGTAACGTCTATAAGCCGCGGGAAACATCTGAAGGAAACAAATATCCCGTTCTTGTCACGTACGGACCGTATGGAAAGGATGTCCCTTATGAACAGTAAGTGTCCGGACTCAAAAGAATATAATCGTCCCCCTCCCCTTCTTGTTGTGCTCCGAATGTTTGAGTTATTTAACAATGGTAAATGGTATTAATCAATGAGATAACAGGTTCAATCCCAAGAGCTTTGCAGAAGTGGATCCAGCCCACCAGACAGAGCATTCTGCATGGGAGACGCCAACACCCCAGTACTGGACCGACCACGGCTACATTGTCGTGCGAGTGGATGAGTTTGGAATTGGGCAGTCTCCAGGACAGCTCCACGTCAAATCCGCAGCTTCCATTGATGGATTCTGCGAGGCTATCGAATGGGCTGCTAGTCAGGCTTGGTCCTCTGGGAAGGTCGGCCTCCTCGGAGTCAGCTACTATGCTGCCACACAGTGGCAGGTTGCGGCTCGGCAACCTAAAGGTCTAGCGGCGATAGTGCCATGGGAAGGATTTTCTGACGCCTACAGCGAGTCATTGAGACATGGTGGAATTCTCTCGAATAAGTTCTTCTCCATGTGGTATGACCGTCAGGTAGCGCCGAATCAGTATGGGCTGCCGGGGAGAGCGGCGCGTAATTGGGGTCCTGATACTGTTGACGGTGACCTCAGCGCCGAGGAATTAGATGCAAACTGTCACAAGGCCGTAATGCATGAACAGCGGTACCGCGATGACAAAGAGATCTCACCACTGAACTTCAATCTTGAAGACGTCACTGTCCCCTTTCTCAGCGTTGCTAATCTCGGTGGGATTCTGTTGCATCTTCGAGGAAATGTGATGGGGTATCTGTGGTCTGGATCCGAATTCAAATATCTCCGATTTATTGCTGGACGCCATGATCTGCCATTCTACTACCCTGAAGAAGTAGAGATACAAAGGAGCTTCCTGGATGCTTGGCTCAAAGGGCATGACCGAGAGGGCTGGACGGAGAAGGGGGCTCTTCCACCGGTGGATTTGATTCTGCGAAAGGGAAATGTGGGCTACAATAATCCAGCAGGGGAGAAGCAATTTCTTCGCCGTAAAGAGCAGGAATGGCCATTGGCTAGGACAAAATACACCCCATTTTTCTTAGCAGAAGATAATCAGCTACAACTCGACCAGCCACACCAGACAGCGCCTAGGAAACTCTCCTATAGCGCCCTGGGTAAGGCAGAAGCCTCTGACATATTGACCTTCGAATCGGCTCCTTTTGAGAAAGAAACCGAAATCACTGGACACATTGTGACTCACCTCAACGTATCCGTCAACAGAGATCAGTGGGGAAATTCGCCCACAGATCTAGACTTGTTTCTCAGTTTACGCCATATATCACCATCTGGTGATGAGATACCCTATACAGGCTCCGTCGGAGACCCTGTCCCAGTGACCAAGGGTTGGCTCCGTGTTTCTCTCCGCAAGACTGACCCTCAGCACCCTCGCCACCGGCCTTGGTTGCCGCATCGCAACTACTACTCCACGGATGTTCTACCTGTAATTCCCGGAGAGGTGTATCCCGTTGATGTGGAGCTCTGGCCAACTAATGTAGTTGTCGAAGCGGGAGGCCGGCTTGTGTTGGAAGTGAGTTCCAGAGACACTGCAGGGACTGGGATCTGGGGTCATGACGATCCAATTGACAGGTTTGGCTCTCAACTACGAACTCATACCGCAAGGCATATTGATGGCTTGTTTTCTAACTAGCATATAGGTCAGAGGCTGTCTTTAAAGGTCTAAACAACATCCATTTTGGGCCCGATTATGCTAACTATATCACACTCCCGATTATTCCCAATGAGGTATCTTGATAAAAAGATCTCATTGGAGTCACTCGTCGCCAGACCGCTACCACAAAACAGCTCCACGAGAATCATGCCATCTCTACCTATTTGTGCAATTTCTATAGTACACAATTTAAATACAGGTGGATATTTGCTCTAGCTATTCTGCTCTATTCTTATGTAAGCGGCTTCTGTACAAAGTGAACCAGTTATTTGTTGAGCCTCTTCGCTGAGGCTATTATCTCTAGGGCTAAAGGGCCCAACTGTAATTACTCTACATAGTATCTCTCCAAGAAGCTGAAACCAACAAATTGCACACCATTCAATGCGGTCAGGACGCGTGGTCGATAAAACGCTTCATTAGAACACCATCCCTTGAAACTCCGGATAACAGTAGCTACTTTTCCTCAAGTAATTCTGGGTAGAAGAGACGTTAAGAGTACTCGGTCAAGAGCTAAACCGGCTCTTCTTCCGAATCCGAGCCCCGTACTTATAGAAAATATACCTATCACCCGCAAATTTATCAGTTATAAGAATATCTTCCCAAGCGATGGCTAGAAAAGCAGAGAAACTGACGGAAACGGCACCATGGCCAGAGTGAGAAACGCGAGCAGACACGAAGCCCAATGTAGCCCTAATTTATTGTACACTAACAAATAAGCGGACGTAAGCTTTATTCCCTTATCATCCATCAACCTTGACAGGCATTCAAACTCACTCTGAGTCCCGAACAGAGGGAAAGCTCCTGCGAAGGTCGATCTGGTAAAACTGTTTGCCGCTAAGGCGCTGGCAGCGTAACGTGGGTAGGCTTCGACGAGGAAAGTGAAAATTCCAGAGTAAACGAGGATTGTCCTGTTCCATTGCGGTTAGACATAGTTTTATTTATCATGGAATTCCACTCTAGGGTTGACTTTTGGTCTTGATGAAGTTCGTTGACACCCATATGTTTGTTGGGTCTACTTACCCAGCTCCGAAAAGCGCACTTCCGATCATTGGCACTATCCAGTGAATACTTGGGTAAATTGTCCATGAAAATATGAACAGCCCGATTGTTACTAATGGTGCTCCTGCTATAGCTGTATTTAACCCCAGATTAGTATATGGTGGAAGAATCCGGAGGTCAAGGAAAGGTGGTACCTGGAGGAAGTCTCCATTCTGGGTCGAACCCGGAGGCTTCTGGATTTTGTATATGATGATTTTTTTCGAGGCGCCGGTAGTTCCGACGCCAAAATGGGTCGGAGAGAATGGCCAACACCATTCCGACGAGAAGACCCAGGAATGTGAGGCCTCGCTGCCATAACTCGAATCCATACACAGACTGGAAAACCATTTGAAATGCGCCGAAGAAGAGATAAAGTATGCCCAGCAGAAGTGCAGAGTATATACACAGATTCAGGCACATAGGCTCTAACGTCAGAAGCATGACTGGCCGGACGATAGAACGGAGGATGAGCTCGCTCACAGGCACGTTGCTATCCTCGCTTGGTCCTAACGGCCATGGGTTTCCAGTCTGTTTTCTGATTTCTTGTGCCTTTCTCGTTAGAAGTCTGAGGACCTATGTTAGATACATCAAGCTGATTGGGGGGTAATTAACTAACGCTGGATGATGGGTTTCGGGCACAAATAAGTATATCGCAACTAGCATCGCGGCGGCCCAGAATAGTAAGGTATAAAACGTCCAGCGCCTGTATCCCTTGAGTCAGAATGCTATTGTCACTCACAACCCCTGAAGACTGCCTCTTCATACATACCAATTTGCATATTGGTTTATAAAGCCTCCTAAACTATGAAGGAGTAAAGAATATTTCGTAAGTGCATGTCTAACTAGCAAGGTGATGTCCAAGAGACACTTACAGAGGCCCAAGCTCAGGTCCAACAAAAGGACTTGCAGTATATATCATCATAGGAGCAGCCAGATGATGCCTAGGAAACATGTCTCCAACCGCACCTCCAGCAACGCTGAGGAAGGCACTGCCTGCAAAGCCATTGAAGAACCGAGAAATGAGTAGTGTTTGTATATTCCTCGCGACAGCACATGGTACTAGCCAAATAAGGAAGAATGTGAAGGAGCTTAAAAATATGACTCTTCGTCCGTACAGCTGTTAACTGGTCAGCCTTTATTATTAGACAACGCAAAGGCAGTATCTATCGTACCTCGGATAGAGGGCCTAATATCAACGGACCAAACCCTAAGCAGAGGTAATCTTAGTCTATTGATCTGTAGCTCGCAATTAGTGGCAAGACGCCTGGCTTACCCATGCCAAAGACGAAGAGTGATAATCCCAGTGTCGCAACCTCTTGTGAACACTGGAACTCATCTAAAAGTTGGTCGTAGGTCGTAGTATATATGGAAGATGTGCAAGCACTACCACAATGTCAATCCGACAAATCCTGGAGTGATGCTGAAATCCGGGATACTCACACACAAAGTGAACAGAGAGATACGATAATAACAGTCAGCCATCTCGTCATCAAACTTCTCTTGAAAGGATGTGCTGGGTCATCTTCATCCCATTGGATAGTCTCCACAAAGGCTCTTCCATCGATGGTGTTGTTAGGATCAGAACCATGTTCTAGATCTGCGCTACCGTCTTCCGTTGGCATGAGGGATTTGAGTTAACAAGATAATTTAACCTTTCTGGGCCAATCTATAGCTTGTGCAGAATATTCGAAAGGGTAGGGTAGAGCAACAGTATAATGAGATATCCTTCACTCCTGTTCGAACTTTGAAGAATGTAGACCTATTAATATTCATAGCGACACGCCCAGTCAGACTTATCTTTTAAGTCACAAATTTATGAATCATAGGCTTATAAATCAACACCCTACAACTAACTAGCACTAATTTCAACTGGTCGTAAAATCTTTTCTTTGTAGCGCTGCTTGTCGGACCGAATAGGGTAGATATGCAGGGTGAGGATACTCGGACCGATTTGGTGTTCTACGCGACTCGGACCGACTCATATCATATGATTAGTTGCTTAAGTTCTTCCCTAAGAATATCTTTTCCTGGGATGTTTCCCATGTTTCCTTCTTATATGCCTGTCTTTGTTTTACTATCATACCTGAATTCGTCTGCAATTCGTCAATAGTTGTGGTGACGATGCTTATCAACCATTTTTTCAAGTCCAACGCGTGTTTCAGTTATGAAACTCTGCGGGCCGCAGGGTACAGTAATTATGGTGGAGCAGACCTCGGAGAAGTGATAGCAATCATCTCCAAAATCCGAGCTGGAAACGAAGATGACTGGCTGGCCGAGTGGAAAAGGGCAGCCGACCGAGCATTTTCAAGCGCCGAGAAATCAGCATCGGTGAACAACACAGTCAGTGCCTACGAGGGATATTTGCGCGCCTCAAATTACTATAGAACCGCCGAGTTCTTCCGTCGCGATAACTATGACAACGATGAAATGGCACAGCTCGTGTATGAGAGGTCGGAGACGGCATTTGATGAGGCGATGAAGCTGTCTACATATGCCTACGAATCGATCAAGATTCCCTACCAAGGGACAACACTCCCTGGATATTTCGTCAGCCCAACCGGTACAGGCAATCCACGACGCACCATTATCTTTAATGGTGGGTATGACTCAACTGCGAGCGAAGCCTGGTTTGCGATTGGAGCTGCAGCTCTAGCGAGAGGATACAACTTTCTCGCCTTCGATGGGCCCGGTCAAGGTGCAGCTGTACGACGACAGCACCTCTACTTCCGTCCCGACTGGGAGAACGTGCTAACTCCCGTGGTTGACTTCGCTTTAACTCGCAAAGACGTCGATCCCAATGCCATAGCAATTTTCGGCTGGAGCATGGGCGGATACCTGGTGGCACGAGGGGCCACGCAGGAACATCGAGCACAAGCAATTATCCTGGATGATGGAGTGTACGACTTTGGATCTGCATTTCGAGCTAACCAGCCATCTTTTGTCCAAACACTCGTTCGGAAAGAATATGATGGAGTTTCCAATTTCATTTTCGGCTTTGCGCAGTCTTTAGATACGGGTGTTCGCTGGGCCCTGCGGAACGGTAAATGGACTTTCGGGGTGGCATCGGAGGCGGAATTGATGCGCACAGTCAATTTCTATACACTAGAAGGCCTAGCTCAGAAGATCGTGAGCCCGTGTCTGGTTCTCGACGCAGAAAATGATCACTTCCTAAAAGGTCAGCCGGAGTTGCTTTGCAACCACTTGAAATGTGAGTACGAGCTTGTCAGTCTAGGAGCTGATGAAGGCGGCGACACGCATTGCCATCAAGGCTCCTTCTTCAGGTTGCATCAAGTTATCTTCGACTTTCTGGAAAGGCGTCTAGCTTCAGTTGAACTGGCGTAGGAATATGCACGGGTGATTTATTGGTGCACTTATACGTTTTGGTCCTCCTTGGGACCATCTATCACGGATGTATTATGCGAGAGCCAATCTGACTGTTGTTCTACACAGGTTTAGAGATTGGATAATTCTTATGCTAATTTATGAGGCGTATTGTTGTTATAGGTCATTCAATGGATTCCTAATTGGCAATATATTGATGGCACTGTATACCTCGTATTATTATAAAGTAGCAACAGAATTTCTACATGTGAGTCCAGAATCAGATATAGAGTTTCTGTTCTAACTCCGTAGTTAACATAGCATAGGGAGGAAAGGAAACGGGCAATGGCAGATCCCGCTTTCCCCTGTTTCATCCCAGCGGGAAGTATCAGTTCTTGTTAACATGTTTGCCAACTGTGCCGTCTAACTGAACCTCTAAGACAGCGGTGGTTCCATTCTGTACAGTTTTAATAGCCTCGGGCAGCATCCTGGCAAGATCTGCAACAGTAGCGGCAGTGCCAGCCCACAGCTCTCCTCCCGCAGCAGCCTTCGCAATGCCTGGGTAATCAGGGGTAGGAGCAAATGAGATGTTGAGGTCCTCGTTAGTCGCGCGCGAGCCGTCGCCTTCGGGATGAACGAGAAGCATACTCCGCCTGGGAGCGTTCCAGCCCTTGTTGTTCAGGACGATAGTAAGAATAGGGATGTTATACCGTCTTGAGATCCAGTAGACGGAACCCGGCACGGAAAAGAGGTATGTGCCGTCGCCCACAATTTGACAGACAAATTTGCCCTTGTTCCTACCGCCGTTTTCATTATCGGTGGCCAACTTGATACCGAGAGCACCCCCGCCGGACCAACCAAGTCCACCGCCGCCACAGTTGATCCATGACTTGGGCAAAGTGGCAGCGATTTGGTCAGCTACAAATGGAGTGAGGGTTACGGACTCGATAGCCCAGATAGTGTCTGATGGGCAAGTCTCCCGGACCTGACTCATCATGTAAGACACGTTAAGATCCGTGTTACCACCTCCCGATGGTACAACAGCAAGGTCTGTGATTCCTTGTCGGATCTTCTTATATCCCTCCTCGCGGCGCTTACCAAGAGATGTTTGTTCTTCAGAGTTCAGCGCCTGTTTTAGCGAGCTGTTAGTGGCAACGTACTCGTTGATCTGTCTAAATGCCGTTGCCGATTCTGCACGATACGTAGCCATGGAAGGGAGATAAAAGACCGGCATTTGCTGCTTGAGTGGATCAACATCCACATGGATGACCTTAGCTGAATCAGACGGCTTGCACTGGGTCGGAACCCATGGGACGTCGCAGTCGGCAACAAGGATGACATCCGCCGTTTTGATGGCCTCGTGGATGCCGTATCGCATCCCCAACCACGCTGGGTGGTCACCAGGGAAACACATGTCACATCCACCAGTGTCCAATACTCGGATTCCTTTGAAGGTGTCTGCGAGTTTAACCAGCTCCTCTACTCCCCTGGTCTCACGACCGGAATAACCCACAATCACCAGAGGTTCCTTGGCAGCAGCGAGTTCCGATGCGATCAACTCAACTCCCTCAGCCGGCAATGCAGACGGTGCGACAGCACCCCAGACATTTTGATTGACTTTATATGGCTCGATCTCCTCCTCCATTACCTCGCGAGCACCAGCCAAGTATACTGGACCCTTGGGATCGCTCATCGCAAATTGGAGGGCGCGATTGACGATTTGCTTTACATTCTTCCCGGAACGGATCTCCCCAGAGTAGCGACAGTATTGAGAAACAATCTGCTTCTGATCCGGAACATCTTGAATCCAGTGAATGTACTCTGTGCGAGAGCCACGCATCTCCCCTTCGATGGTGAAGGGGGAGAGGCCGGCAAAGATCAAGACCGGGGCGCGCCCACAGGAGGCATTATGTACGGCTGCTGCTAGTCCTTGTGTGCCAACATCGACATGAACAATGACACATTGCGGTTTGCCAGTCAGTCGAGCGTAGCCATCGGCCATGGACAGGGCTACCATCTGCCGAGTGGGGTAAATGTGGGGTTAGCCTGAGATGAGGATTCCTAGAAACCCAGAGTAACTGAGGGGCAACTCAGTGCTATTTGTAAGCTTATCAACTCACCTCGTTGGGACACGTAATGATTTTGGGGAATTCATCGGGCTTCTCTTTCTGGCCCTTCACCATAGCCTCCAAGATGGACGGATGATCAGACCCTAGATTGGCGAAAACATGAGTGACCCCAGCCTTAAGAAATGTAGTTAGTATGAGATAGTGAGGTTTGTGGGGCGTCAAGTTCGTACCTCCCATAGAGCCTCGAAAAAGGCAAACGACGCAGTATAGACCCTGGCGATTGGAGGTTAGTTGTCAATACAATAATAAAGTTAACTAATGTCAAGGCAGAGTGCCGTTGACCGGATATACATACATAATTGTATTGACACCACAACAAGGGTAGACTATATGCAAGTAGGATACAAGGAAATGAGAAGGTGGAGGTGCACGATACTTCAGATGCTCGTTGCAGTTGAAGACAGGCTGCTTATAAGAGGCGAGGAAACCTACTTCCAGCAGCAGTAGGTATAATTCCGACCGCCATCGGACTTTACGCCGATGGTTAAGAATACCCGGGACAAGCTTCAAGCCAGCAAGTGGCATTGCAGCATCGCAGCATTTCCGATGCGGGGTTGGTACATTGGCTGCGTTAACCTTGGTCGCGCCATCGGAGGTTCAGGCAGAGTTTCCCCAGACGAGGACAAATTTGGTAGGGGGCGGAACTTGGGATAGTATACGCCTAATTTTGAGATCTCCATGTGTACCTGCAGAGTTGCTTTCTTGGCAAAATAATATAGGTCCTGTCTGTGTCAAGCGTCTAACAAGTAACCAAGGAATTTCTAGACTGCATAAAGTCATTGGCTTGGAGGTTAACGTTGCCCTAATGGCCAAATCAAGTTCTCGCGGTCCCCCAGGCACCGATGACGTCGGGCCCTCAGGCAACCACATACGCCTGCTTTTCACTCGACAACGCTGGCGTCATAGGTCAGCGTGCATCGGAAATATATTAATTTGTATCCATTGAACATGCTTATCATTCAGCTTTCTGTCTCCACTCCCTCTTCATAGGAACCCATACCACAAGCATCAAACCCTCACCTCAGCCTTATGGGGCTAAGTCTACGTCATTGCCGAAAAGCATGGCCGGAGAGCATATATCATTTGGTCTTCTTGGCCAATCCATGGTTGGGTCGTTGGCCAAGCTGTCCAGTACGCTGTTTTCTATTTGCTTGACTTCGATAATAATCTGGTTCACCCGCCAACCGAAGAGTCTTAATCGCACCCGTGCCGACATGCTTCCAGAGAGAGTTTATCAGCTTTGTCACAGCAGCAGAACTGTGAGCTCCGAACTTGCACGAGACCCAAATCAAGCCCCAACCAAGGTGTTTCACAACCTTTATAGTAACGATCATGTCAAAGAGGGTGCGTCCAAATTGGAGGACGGCGGCGATGGCCATGACTGTCTACAAAAAGCTCTTGAATGTGGCAATTGGGGTCCGACGAAACCAAGCAATCTATTCCTCAAGGTCAGTTCGAGTGTTGTGGTTATACGTGGAGCATACAGCACCTAACCGTGATATAGATATACCACGATGCACTGTGCACCTTAGAAAAAAACCCAATGGCGGGAGTGGTCTCTCCGCCATTAATGGGTAGTCATGGGATCGCACCTTTAACCATTGTGGCTCCGTTGCCGGATTTGTGCCGGCACATGGCCAATTGTATTGCCCGGGCTGAAACCGAAGTCTTTCTCGGGACAAACTTCTGGATCCATTCCGACGCTTCGACCTTGGTGACCAATGCCTTCCGCAAGTTGTCAAAACGAGCCGGTGAACGTGGCACAAAGGTAGTGGTGAAGATGATCTATGACCGCGGTGATCCTCGACAAGCCTATGAGAATCGTTTAGAAGTACCAGAAAAGAAATACACAAGTGAGAAAGTTCAGCTCCCTCCCGCTGAGGAAATTCCCAACATCGATCTGCAGGTTGTCAATTACCACCGTCCTATATTCGGAACGTTTCATGCTAAGTTCATGGTTGTTGATCGGAGGATCGCCCTGCTGCAAAGCAGTAATGTCCAGGATAATGACAACCTAGAGATGATGGTTAGGCTTGAAGGACCAATTGTGGACGCTTTCTATGACACCGCACTGATCTCATGGGGAAAGCACTTCGATACGCCCTTTCCAATGTTGTCGTCTCCCGCTGAGGGTGCTCCGATTCCCAGTCTTTCGCTCATGGACGTAAGCCGCCAAGAGGAAGCCCAGGGCTTGTCTTTGCCCGAGCACACCACATTAGACCAGCACTATGACCTTGACATTAGGAACGAAGCACGGCGCGTCAACGGCACCCTCCAGCCTAGGCCTGGCGAGTCTAGAACTGCTCCAGTCACTCGCCATCTGAGTATGTATCCTTTACATTCTTCTCTATTCATGAAAAATGTAGTTTAACAGTTGCCACAGATACAACCACGCAACCGAATACAACCGGTGACGCTCCAGATGTTGATCAAAATACCCCAATGACACTGTATACTATATCTCCACCCCATGAAGCATGTCCAATGGCCTTAGTAAACAGGGAGCCCTGGGGAGGTATGCACCACTCTAAAGATACCTAATGAGTTTCTATACTTACGATCTCTAGCCCCGAACCACACCAGCATATATACCCCTCAAAATGCCGCTTTTCTCTCTGCAATTCAAAATGCAGAACACTCGATTTTCATCCAGACCCCGAATATGAATGCAGAGCCTCTCCTTGAACCATTACTGGAAGCTGTCCGTCGCGGGGTCATTGTCACATGCTACCTATGTCTGGGCTACAACGACGCTGGACAACTACTCCCCTTCCAAAACGGAACGAATGAGATGATCTCTAATCGATTGTATAGCTCCCTTGAGAAACAGGATGAACGCTCACGACTACGTATATATAATTATGTGGGCAAGGACCAGACAAAGCCTATCCATAATAAGTTCAAGCGTCGCAGCTGTCACATCAAACTCATGATCATCGACGGGAAAGTGGCTATCCAAGGTGGGGGGTTCTTGTCATTTTTACTCTTCGATCTTCGGCTAACGGAAAGTAGGAAATGGGAACCTCGATACTCAATCGTTCTACCACAGCCAGGAAGTCAACGTCCTAATTGACTCCCCAATCATCTGTCGTTCATGGCTTGAGACGATCAACCAAAACCAAAACACAGCTCTTTACGGTGCAGTAAGTCGAGAAGATGGATGCTGGCATGACGCCTTTACTGGTAAGGTCCCAGATGGGTCAATTGGTGTCAATCCAGGGCGTTTCAGCTGGGCCAAAGGGGCTGTTGGCGCTGTACAGAGAGTACGAGGAGCCGGCGGATTTTGATACCTTGGATACCACTAGTTATTCCCTCGGATATCAGTTGAGTACCTGATCTGATATGAATAATGAGTTCTGTATTAGATTAATTTGACATTCACCCGATTGGGAGATTTTACAACACACAATTTCATAGAAAGCTTTAATCTCACACATTCACACTCACAAAATAATAATAATCATGAATAATAATAAAAGGCATTGACGCTTCAAAGGCCATACAGAGCAGTTCAACCCCAATGGCACCTTTTGGTGGTATTGGGATGCTTGGTCAGGCCAGAGTAGAATTCTCTGACGATACCTGTTTAGTTCCAAGGGACCACCAATACGATCCCCTATGTTCTATTCAGGCACTTCAGGAGGATCACTATCCTAAGTCTACAGCTTAGTGATGAAACTACTAGGAAGCCTTGAAACGTGTTCCTTCAAACAATAGGTCCTAGCAGCCGTTTGTGGAGCTTATTGACACCCAAGTTGGCCATCGATGCGGAAGACAGCCGACAGTTGACCCGAAGCATAAGGTGCTCGTTCTGTCTAACTGACGGGAACGTATTCAGCCCGAATACTACTTGTGTAAAAGAAGGGTTTTTATTTGCACCAGTGAGCTGCTCTAGTATTGTATCCAGTACTACGGTGGAGTAGAGCGCTACTAAAGAAGTGCGTGGGTTACTCCGTCATGTAAAATGCTAAGCTTTCGGTAGAAAGTCTCTCTACTCATGTAGTCTCCACCGTTTGGAGTACGTACTCCGTACAATACTAAGGCGCTAAAGGTTAAGAAGAGGCCAAGTTGAAGCCCCTATTTGGCGTTTAATTGATTTATCCCGAACCCCCACAAGCTTACTACGCGTCTAATCAGTAAAAGGCATTGATCTACTCAAAGTGCCGTCCACTCTGCAAGCGAAGAACCAACTCCGCTCCCGCTGTTTCAGAATGATGAAGAACTTGCGAACTGCGATCAAGCTCAGCCCACCACACTCGGCAAAATTCCCGTTCGAAGGAATGGATTGCCAATATCTTTCCTGATTAGGATCTATCTAATATATTTGAACCTGTCTGTCCTGCTCTAAGATTGTCTACCGATGTGTACAATAGACCCAGCAGCATAACATGACTACTCTCGCGATAGTGCCGCTTGGGGGTAACAGACATGGGGCCATGGCCCATGGAGTGTTGGAGATATAAATGACGGATGTCGTCCTGGCGCCTCATCTCCTCCATTATCGGACAGTTGAATACTTTCCCTATAGTGGAAATGAAACTATTCTACACTTTGGCCCTCTGGGCACCTACTCTTGTGTCAGCCCAGCTGTCTGGGTCTGTCGGGCCTCTCGTGGACTTTCAGACCAAAGCAAAGAATAAAACCTGTGATATCACCGACTATGGCGCCGTTGCAGATGGCAAAACCGACGTCGGCCCAGCCATTCTGGAGGCTGGGATAACTGCTCCTCTGGGGGTCTCATTTACGTACCCCCGGGTAACTATGCACTTGCGACGGATCTGGAACTCAAGCACGGTGAATCCACTGCCTTCCAGCTGGACGGTGTTTTGGCGCGCGGTCATGAAGGCGCTTACCAATTGATCCTGGTGCGCGATTGCCATGACTGCGAATTTTTCAGTGGTAATTCCCAAGGCGCAGTCCAAGGATACGGGTATGAATACCTTCAAGATGGGAATTACGGTGAACGACTCTTCCGATTCCAGGATGTCAGTGACTTCTCGATCCATGGCTTTGCTGCGATTGACTCCCCCGCGTATTACTTCGTCTTCGATACCGTTTCCAATGGGGAGATCTACAATCTTCTTGTTCGAGGAATCGCTGACCTGGGTATGACGGACGCATTCGATATATGGGGCCAGAACGTATGGGTCCATGATATCGAGGTTACCAATGGCGATGAGTGTGTGACTGTTAAGTCGCCGGCCTCGGACTTTCTCATCGAAAACATCTACTGCAATCTGAGCGGAGGAACCGCCATTGGCTCTCTGGGTACTGGCACCAACATTACCAACATCCACTACCGAAACCTTTACATGAACCAGGCAGACGCGTGTTATTTGAAGACCCACAACGGTGATGGAATAGTCAAGAATATCGTCTGGGAGAATGTCATCGTGCACGGAGGCCCTTATCCTCTCGCTGTGAATGAAGCCTGGGGAAAGGACGTGGGTTCTACAGGCGTCCAAATTCAGAATCTGACCTTCCGCGTAAGTGAAAATCAATCATGAACACCCAAGCAGAAAATCCTGACAACCGTTGGCTTAGAACTGGTACGGTGAAAATGTCGCGAACAGCCGACCGGCGATCCGAATCGAGTGTGACGAGGACGTCCCCTGCTACGACATCACCCTCGACAACGTCAATTTGTGGACGGAGGACGGAGACGAGGTCAACTGGTCCTGCGCCAATGCATACGGCACGGGTGCCTGTCTACAAGAGGCGAAAGACACCGATGATCTCACCACCTATACTACGGCTGTTACTGTGACTGCAACGCCGTACGTCCAAGCTAGTTCCCCTGACGCCTTGACAGTTCTACTGACATGAATAACCCCCAGGTCTTATTCCGCTACGCGTATGCCCGGTGATTTTACGACGAATCCTCCGTCCACCACTTCCTTTACGATTCCTCCCATGCCCACCAGTTTCTTCCCGGGGGCAACTCCTATTTCGAGTCTCTTGAGCTTGAGTGGTGCTGGTGGTCTCTGAGTGATACAGTGATGGCACAGTCGATATGGGACAGATTTGCACTCCTTCAATTGTTCGATTAGGATATTCCCGAAATTTAATCTATATTCAAGATACTTGTTACATTCTCTTCTGCTCCGCTTTCTATCCTCGTTAACCTTTTCTACATGTCCTTCATCCAGTAGAAACCTTGTGTACATTTCTTTTTGTATCAAAGTCACACAACCAACTCAACCCAAACCCTACAACGAAAATACCCCGTCCCCTCATACCCCCCTATACCCTCACCAACTACAACTCTCTCTCTCTCTCCCAACACACACACACACACACACACATCCCCAGCATCACCCAAAGATGACACACCCATACGACCCCCCAATCCAATCCCTAACAACCTACCTCTACAACCACACTATCACCAATCCAACAGCCTACACCTCAGCCCGCACCGCCCTGCTCGATGCACTAGGCTGCGCAATCGAGACAGCCTCGAAAAGCACCGAAGCGCAGAAATTCCTCGGTCCGCAGGTCTCAGGCACAATCGTTCCCGACGGGTTCAGGGTGCCGGGTACGAGATACCAATTGGATCCGGTGAAGGGGGCGTTCGACTTTGGTGTTCTGATAAGGTACTTGGATCATAATGATGCGCTTGGGGGTACGGAGTGGGGACATCCTTCTGGTAATCTTTTTTTTTTCTTCCTTTTTACTTTTCTTTTGTTGGAGGGGTTGTGGATTGGTTTCTGTTCGGCGATGATGATGACGGATTCTGTCAGATAATCTAGCCTCCATCCTGTCTGTGACAGACTGGCTCTGTCGAACCGACGAAACAACCCACCAAGGCCCCCCTTTGACAATGCACACCCTCCTCACGGCCCTCATAAAAGCCTACGAAATCCAAGGCATCTACGCGCAAAGCAACGCCTTCAACACCCACGGCACGGACCATGTCATCCTCGTCAAGCTTGCATCTGCAGCCGTCGTCTCCTGGCTCCTGGGCCTAACCGAGTCCCAAGCCATGGCTACCATTTCCCACGTCTGGATGGACGGCCATCCGAGCCGGATCTACCGCAGCGCGGAGAATACAGTCCCGCGGAAAGGATGGGCCGCAGGGGATGCGTGCATGCGGGCGGTGCATTTGGCATTGCTGGTTAGAGCTGGGCAAGTTGGTGTTCCTTCTGTCTTGACTGCGGTGCCGTGGGGATTTTATCAGCGGGATTTTGGGGGCAGGGAGTTCGCGTTCACCAGGGAGTTTGGGGATTGGACGGTTAGGAATGTTTTGTATAAGGTTATGCCGGTTGAGGGGCATGGGATTGCGGCTGTTGAGGCGGCTCTGGTTCAGCGGGGACGGCTTCTGGAGATGGGGCATAGTGTGGGTGACGTGGAAAGGATTGAGATCAGGACGACTAGGGCGGCGGATCTTATTATTAACAAACGGGGACCGTTGGGGAATGCGGCCGATAGGGACCATTGTATGCAGTTTGTTGTTGGTTTGGCGCTGCTGAAGGGGGGCGTGCCTGAGGTGGGGGATTATCTGGATGAGAGTTGCTGGGCGAAGAGTGAGGAGTTGGAGAGCTTGCGGGAGAGGGTGGTTGTTGTGCCGGATGATGGGTTGACAGCTGATTATCTGGATCTGGAGAAGAAGAGTATTGGGTCGGGTTTGAAGGTGTGTTTATATGATGGTACTGTTCTACCGGAGGTGCTGGTGGAGTATCCAATTGGCCATGTCAGGAATCCCGGAACTTCTGCTGCTGTACAGGATAAATTTGTGAGAAACATGCGTTTGATGTTCTCGGATGCACATATCGCTAGAATTCTGGCTGCTGTTGAAGACGACGGGATGGATATCTCGGAGTTTGTCAATTTGTTCTGGCGCCAAGGGCCGTCAGGCCCCAGGCTTTAGACATGATAAGGGTACTGACAGTTGGAGGGTGCAATTGTTATGTGTCAACTATATAGAAGGTTCCAAGCTGAATAAGCAGTATCTGCAGCGTGATATACTGTGTATGCTAGTTATGGGTACATATCTAGAGCTGTCAATGGGCATTGGGAAGGCCAAAGACGCTACGCTATCCTCTTGTCCATCAACCGACCTTACCAACTCCTTGCAAAGTCAGATACACGTCAGTCCCCCAACCCCATAGGCTCTGTACGGCGATACTACCACCAAAGTATTCAGCATATGCCCTACTCAGTGGCAATCCGTATCCGAGTCCTGCGATGCTACTCAAATGACCACTGCTTGAGGACATGGCATTGAGGGCATCCATATTCCCATTCTCCGATCCCTGCAAGTCAAGATCGGAGAAAGTGGTGAAACTGTAGGACCAAATATTGGGTAGAATCTCGGGAGGGATTCCACCACCCCGATCGCGGATTCTGATTGTAATGCTTTGCGTGGAGGGAGACGAGAATTTAATTGATTCGTTCGCATCTGCGGTTCCCACAACGGTGTCCATCTCGAACCCAACATCCGAATTGGGATGATTGGGATAAGTTCCCACCGACACGGAGTACGGCCCACGCACATGGTTTCTTGGAACGTCAGGCGCAGCAGCGATGGTCACCTCAACAGGTTCGCGTTCGTTCCCAGCTTCAACCACGGCTCTGAATGCGTTCTTCAGCAGTTCTGTGAGTATGTATTCGACATGTACAGGAACATGCGCAAAGGTGGCATCCGGTTGTCCGCCGATCGTAAGTCGTGGGCGGACCCCATATTTCAGTTCGCAAATCTCTCCAACGAAGTCCTCACAGAGCTTGACAATGCGTGCCGGTTGCAGGGCAGTGTCAATGACACCGATATAATTCGATGGAGATGTGCTGTTTGGTGGTTTGCCATCATCACTAATCGGTTGTGAAGCAAAATGGAGCGCCAAGTGTTGCTCAGCTATCAGCCGAGTGCCGATACGCGCCCGCAGGTGGGTATCTAGGAACCGAGTCACCTCCGTCGGATCGATATATCGGCGACATTCTAGAAATCCACGCGCAAGAATGGGAATTGTATTTGTATGGGTGTGGACTAGATCCGCCAAGACTTCTGCAAAGTGCTTCTCTTCCTCGAGTGTTGTGATTTGCCGTTGCTGGTAAGGGAGAAGTGTGGACAAGGAGTGAAGGTAATTATTATATATCTTCGAGACATGTGGATTCGAAACAATGATAAAAGGGAGGTTCCGTAGAGCTTCGATTCGAGATGCAAGCCGGGCAGGGAGAAGTGAAAGAGTAAAATTGGCCGATGCGAGGAGAGCATCTTTCGATAACGGCGGACGGCCGTGTCTAGAGAGACCACGATCAGCAAATCCTGTGCACACAAGTTAAAACATACTATAATCCCCACACCAAACGTACTTCAGTAGATCCGCAAGAGTCAATGGCCGACGACGGCTGGCCGCAAGACGTGAGACTTCATCGTTTGCCCCGTAGGCGAACGGGTGCTGAGTTGATGGCGCAACCTGGGGAGGCGGTGACACAGAGAACTGACGTGCTTTCTGAAAATTATGGATTAGACGAAACCGGAGTCGGACGCTGCAGCTCGCTGTCCGTGCGAGAGCATTGGTTAAGGCCATCTTTAGCAATAGCCATCCTGTGACTAGCTCAGCATTAATCCATGTCATGTATCAAATGACTTTCGTCATCATACCACTCAAAAGGGTAATCCTCACGTGGAATGACGCTAATACAAATCAGGTGAAGCGAGTGGAGTGCAGTGGGGGATGCTTAGTCAAATGTGTGAGAGGAACTACTTTTAACTACTACTACTACTTGTAGTAGTAGTAGTATGTCCTCTGTAGAAAGGGAAAATAAATATGTCCTATACCTATCCCTCCACTACTCGAAGAATCTTCAGAGGTATATACGGTAGGCTAAAGGGGATACAGAGAGTGGTGATCCAAAAAGCTGCAGAGAAAACAGCAAGCGTCTATATGCAAACTACAGACCCTTACATCAGATCAGTGAGGCTGCGTCAGAACACGTATGAGCCAGTCCCTACATGCACACGCTTATCGCGGCTCATTGATCTTACAGCTTATCGTATGTATGTACATATCCTTGGCTTGCCTTGGTTGGTTGATTTCATGTATGGTGAGGTCATTATCTCTTGAGCATATCTTTGATGCCTGGTCAGTAGATAGGAAGATGGCACTGTGTTAGGAACAAAGAACAGCCGTTACAAAAGTTGAACTGAAAGTTTGATGATTTCAGTCATAATTGAACAAGAGTAGCCTCGGGTGAGTCCAGTTTTCCGCACAGCAGTCCCGGTACTCATGAGACACATTCTCTTGACACGCTAGACTAGAATATTCGTAATTCGTACAGCCACCATTGAACCGCAACATCCCCAGGTCAGTGTCGATGTTTAGCTACGTAGCTAGTTCAGCTGCTGGTCGCCAGCAGCGACGGTATCGCAATCTGCCCCGGAATCGACGCGTATTTCCATTACTGAATTCTCATTTCGCCATCTTGTTCAACGTGGATATGGTCACTAGACTCAAGAGTGCTGACATGGTCCGCGGGGTACTCGACACTAGTGGCCGTCAGTTAGGCTGATCGCTCGTGTTGTGGGGCGGCGTTATAGTAGAAGGCTGCCTTACGTGAAACCCTTGATAAGAGTGTACTCATGTTTGATGGTTCCGCCTTGTTCTTTGACCTTCTCCTTGGCTCTTGTAGCGAAGGTGCGATGTCAGCGGCTATTCATTTTTGAAGTTCAACTGTAGGGCAACTCACTTCTCCAACTCAGCTAAGGGAGAGTCCTTCTTGAGTGTGACCTAAAGAGATATACAAATGAGCATCGGGAAACCACAAGGCGGTAAGATAGGTATAACGAACGTTGTAGAGAGGCATTTTTACGTGTGTGGATTGGAAGATAGCGTGAAGATTTCAATGAATGAGAGTCTGAAGTGGACAGGTAAGGTAGTGTGTTTAAGGGGGGTTGTCAGTTGGAGGGTAGTAGGAGAAACAAATCGTTGACAGGGTGGGACACCGGGAGACTTTATACCACCTTGCGGGGGTTTGAGTCAATATCACCACTGATAAGGGGAGAAATGTGACTTCCGCCCGATAGCGCGGAAGGGCAACCTGTTGCCTCAGTCCGCAGGCTTCTCAGTTCCCTGGAATCGCGCCATTTGGGCCATTCCCCTCGTGACAAAGTTTCCTACTCCGTCATTTCCGTAGTATTTATTGTTTCAAGTCTCTTTTTAACTTCACAGTGTCGTCAGAGCTCTACATCATTATACTTGCAGGTCTATCTATAGTATTCCATATCTCTTGTGGCTTTGGATCGCCTGTGGCAATGTCTTTGTACAACTCCTCAGTGACATGCATGACGGATGGTGGGGTAACACCGTGACGGCGGACTATGACGGTGATGATGAGAGGAGAGGCCTTGGGCGGGGCAGGTCACGTGGTGGATATTCCGTCCACTTCCTGGGTGCGCCTCACCGCCTCAGGTACCGCCCTGTTCAACCCCGAGTAGTAGTATTCTGGCCTCAACAATAGGAGTCCTTGAGCTACGTCATCGGCGCTCTCTGTAAGGCAACGAGGCTGTGCACTGCTGCAAGCCTTATGCGACTAGTTGGGATTGTTGCAGAGTTTACTATACCACTTTGAAATGAAGATGCATATGTTGCATTCCTACTAGTATCAACTTCTGTCACCAACATATCACCTAGCTCCACTGATCTCGACACCAACTATATATCTTTGAGAAAGCCAACTTCAATAACCTTATCCGTTTCTAGTCCAAGAGATGCAATTTTCGCCCTTGTATTTTCACGGATCCACAAAAAGATCCATAAGACTATTCTCCGAAAGTAATTCTTACTCTTCTTGATCCTCATCTGCTCCTTACCGGTGATATAAATGACCCCATGGCTGTACGCGTCTTCGAGATTTGCCAAGGAGGTATCATATCGCCCTCCGTCCACTGTGGAAGACTCCCCTGTTGCAGATGTTGTAGACCGCTGTACAGAGCTAGCATGACTCTTGTTTGTGATTGTGTCAGGTGTGCACGTGGATGGATCGGCTTGATCACAAGCTCTCGCAGTCAAGTACCTGCGGACCTGCTGAGTGATGGTGCTTGCCAAATCAGGTGTGATGATCTCGTCATTGTAGCCATAGCGAACAACAAGACGGTAGCAATTAGGAATTGCAAGTCTGGAAACAGTATAGCGATCTTCAGCTAGCACTGACGGTGTCTCGATCGGGCGTAGATGAAAGAAGATTATCACAGCAGGCATGGTAGTAAGCTTCAGAATAAACTGACTGAACACGATTGGGGTGGTCTCCCCTGCTTTGTCAAAAAAGATCCCGAGGCCTTTTGCTATACTCAGGGGGTTACCTCCATATCTATCCGTGAGGCGTATTTGTCCATCTGGATCTTTGGAGACAAAGTGTGAGGTGGGAAAGCGATCTTCAGCCTCGGCAAACCATTGCTGTTCTTTTCCAAATCTCCATATGAGAAATAGGATGGCTAACACTGTAGCAAGTGCGAGGGTGAACCAGGCACCAGTGGGGACTTTCATGAGAACAGAAGAGAGATAAGCACCGTCCAGACAGGCAATTATGAGCCAGGGCAATAGCACGATAAATGGACTAATACGCCACACAAACATAGCCGCTAACGAGACCATGCATGTATCGAAAAACGTGACAAACATGACGCAGACACCGTATGCATTACCCAGAGATGTCGTCTACACCTAGTCAGCATTGGTATTTGACCATGAGACATCAAGACGTACATACGTTGTTGTAGATGGAAGCTATAAGTATTGTACCAACCATAAGAAGCCAATTCGCTATCGGAATGTAAAGCTGGCCATGAAAGATGTCAGAGGTATGGATGACTTTGATTTGCGGAAAGTATGACAGTTTCATCACTTGCGTGAGGAGCTGATGGGAGGGTTAGCGACAGGTGTTGAGAAAGCCGGTTATCGTCTTACCTGAAAGGTTGCCGTTATAATGGCCTGAGAGGCAACGACAGCAGCTAGGATTGCAATAACTAACGCAGGATAGATAGTGCCCGGTGGTGCAGCTTTAAAAAATGGATTCGAATATGCTTCCGGATGTACACTAATATAGGCTGCTTGTCCGATATAAGCCAAGAGTAAGCATGGAAAGGCGCAGCCTAGCCAGCTGATCTGTATGGCTCTTCTGCTAAAGGCTCCAATGTCTGCGAAGAGAGCCTCAACACCAGTGAAAGCGAGTAACGTTCCACTAAGCATCCTCCAACCCTCCTCGCCATGCCGGGCCAGGAAACTGAAGGCATGCCCAGGGTTGAATGCTATGAAGACACCGGCGTCGTAATTTGCAAGGTTGTATATGCCAAAAGCAGCGTTGAAGCCGAGCCATATGATGACAATGGGCGCAAAAGCAAATGTAAGCTTGGTAATGCCAAGCGGCTGAATTAGAAACAGAACTATCAGAATAGCATCGGTAACTCCTATAATGGTGCCTTTCGAAATGTTGGGCGATACTACTTCAATCCCTTGGACGGCACCTAGCACCGATTGAGCTGGTGTAAGGAGGCCATCTGCAATGACCATGGTAACTGCCAATACTCCCATGACTTTGAGGAGGCGTTTTGCAACGCTGCTTGACTCAA
The DNA here is from genome assembly GCF_001792695.1 of Aspergillus bombycis. Taxonomy (NCBI): domain Eukaryota; kingdom Fungi; phylum Ascomycota; class Eurotiomycetes; order Eurotiales; family Aspergillaceae; genus Aspergillus; species Aspergillus bombycis. Next base: position 103,421 of record NW_019170051.1, on the reverse strand, counting down.
GTCGATGGCGCACATGCCTGCTTGTTAGTTCAAGTTCATCTGTCAAGTGCCTTTTCATTTGGACAAGAGAAGCCTCTCTTGGGTCACGGTGGGTAATGTTCATCTAGGGATGCGAGGGTCAGTTTCTACAACTGGGAATGCAATCGTAGGGAGTCTTACATAACGACTCAGCAAGGAATATGTGCTAAATGTGCCTCCTTCGCCATCATTATCTGCTCGAAGAATAACCAAGACATACTTGACCGTCACCATCATGAACAAGCTCCAGATAATTATGGAGAGGACCCCGATGAGGTCTTGCCGGGACGGTGGCTCACTGAATGTTGACGAGTAAACATAAAGAGGACTGGTACCAATGTCACCGTATATAACACCAATCGATTGATAGGCGAGCCAGAGAAGCATCCTTCCTCCGAACACCTGTAGATGCTTAGTACGATGGCCAATTCCGCCTGTGTGTCTCATACCTGAGGTTGTTTGTAATCTCCCGGCCTGCGTAGCCCGGGATCCTCATCTGCCTCACCCAGTGTGCTTACTGCACTCTGGAGTCTATCCAAAGGAGTATTCCAAGGCCGGACATTGTAAATGTCATCGTGTGGTTGCTGCGTATCATTCTCCAGACTCTTCTGTACTATAGCGCCTTTTTCGAAATCTCGGTTCTCGTCCATCCCAGTGCAGGGAGCGGCTATTTGCTAGATTAAAAAGAGATTAGTGCTTTCATCGATATCTCGACTGACTGGCAGTGGGGCTATGTTAACAAGCATACATTCTTGTCGAAGAGATTTGGGGGTAGGTAATTGCTAGGAGAGAGTATGGCAGTGACTGACGTACATCTATTCCTTTTGCACGGGATCACTAAATGTTCTCGACGAAGGTTTTACCCAAATAATAGCCTAACGTCTTTCCAAAGGCATATGAGTACCAGGAAGTGTCTGCTAGCAGTAAATCGCAACTTTTGCTATTCAAGAGCGCCATCGACCAAGACAGCCTTATATACATATGGAGGCGATATCTTTATCTCCAGTAACTCGGCACAAGCTAAGCCTACTTTGACAATCGTTCGTATGATGGCGATAAGGTAATTACACGGCAGGGATCTTCGTTCTACATGGGTTGATGTTCTGGCCAACGGGTGAATCTTGTCGAGGAACAGCCCGCCTGCGGGATTTATCACCACCAATAGCCAAAACACCCTCGCGATAATTTCCGCCTCCAAAGCTAGGTACAATGATTGAGTTATTCAATTAGATTTGCTAAGGCTATCTATACTGCAAGATAATGAAGTGACGCAAATGAGATGTCAACAGCCACGTGCTGGACCTGGGCCAGAACACAGCGCTCTCAATGTGCATCGGGGTCTGTTGGATTCTGGCCAACATTGTGTCAGGTGCATAGTACTAGTACTTGAGTCACCCTTATCGCTGAAGGTTTCACCAATTACATAAAGACACTGTCAAGCCTGCTGATAGATAGAGATCTCCCTGTACCAAAGCCAACGCGCGGTCAATACCAGCACATGTTGAGTGCCACACCGCGTCGAATCGCCGGTACAACTACAACCCAACGTAGCCTGATCCATCGTGTTCACGCGGTGGCATCGTCAACCCATGTATTCCTCTATACTTAGGAGGCTCAGGCGCCTTCCAGTTCTCCAGGACCTTGGGGTCAGTCAATTTGTACACTTCCACCCCGAGCGGACGGGTAGTGGCTCCCATGTTTTCGCCTTTTTCCTCCCAACCCCAGTTGGACAAATCACCTAAGCACGGCCGTTAGCATGATACGACTCTTCGATCCACTAAGAAGACAAGCGATACATACCACCAGGACACGCCGAGAGTGCACACAAAACATCGACCTCAGCGAAGAACTCGAAATACTCTCCTGACCTCGCCGGGGAAGTTTCCATGAAGTACTTGCCTTCTTCATCCAACCCAGTCACCTGAAACACATTCAGGACGTCGTGCACGTCAAGTTCTGTCAATCCGTATGGGAGTACAGAGCGGGTCAGGTTCGAATGACAATGAAAGTCGAAGGACTCGCCACCCATCAGGAGATTCACATAGGGATCGCATCGGGTACCCAGAAGATCATGAACTCGTCCTCCCCATTGAGTCGTTCCAAAGCCCTTTGTCCGTTTACCCTCTACATCAAGCACTTCATGCAGCTGTCCGCCTCCAAGTGAATCACCCGTGATGGTAACGAGCGGCCGGAGGTATGGAAGATTGGACCAAAGGCGATCTCCAACAGATACGTGGGAGGCATGAATTTGACGGGTGCGCGCTGCCCAAAGTCGCTCTCTGGGATTGTTTGCATTCCATATGTTCAGATCACCCACTTGAGGGCCCTTTGGGGTAGTTAGACGACAAACATGCCCGGCCGGTACAACCCATGCTTGTCCAGAGCATGGACGAATGGTGAAAGATGTCTCTAGGGTTCTCCGGGAGTCATCTGAGGCAGTGTTTGAGATGGCTCTGTAGACTTCGGAAGAAGCATGGACTGTAGAGTCCGGAGGAGCAGTATATGCTGGTGGAGGACGACGGTTTACACCCATTTCTGCGTTCTTGATCGTGAGTGTTTATAATCACGGGAGAAGTATAAAGGTTGACGAGGGAGAATCAATGAAGAGCCCTTTGAGGGGTGGCGCAATCCTTTTATTATTGACCCCATCTCGGCGACACTCCGACAAGTCCAGTAGCTTATCAAATGCCCCGCTAACTCATCTTCAACCATTACCCCAATTGAGACGGTCCGGTTGCCGGCCCGAGAGTCTTGATGGTTCGGAAGTTGTCCCCGCTCTAAGATATAAGGCATTGACTAACGCAGCTCGAGTCTGATGTGCCAATCACCGGTATAGATTTCGAAGTTTCTACTAAAACAAAATTGACCAGCCACTAATATTACATAGTTACTGAACGCTAGGAGGTTGATCGATGTGAGACACATGAGTAGGTCTTTCATGGTGTGGTACAGGTTGTTCGAAGTTCTAAAAGGCCCCTTTCGCCGCTCGTATCAAATCATGATAAGGAAAATTCCTGGGCCCCCCATTTTTTTTGGCGCCATATCGAATTCAGAATGTTTGGACCAATGAACAGCGAAGAAAAAAGAGTGTACCAACTAGGGCTTGGAGTGACGTTCAAATGCGCGATGTTTCATATATACATATTAGCCCTCCTACCGTGCAGCCTAGTTGCATGTGTCATTATGTCTTAAGCCCTTATCGATTAATCAGTTTGGATTCATAATCTCGGTACAGTACAGTTGCAGCATTCGTTAATCTCATTCATATTACGGGTTAAATCGGTTCTGGCACATACCGGCTTGTGCACAATTTATCAGCTAGCCTGCTTCTTCTATGAGTCGTCTCGTATACCAGGCATATATATATAAACCCTGGTTATCAACAATCATATCTCGACTCTATTTTAGGACAAGGTTAAATTCACCATCAATATTAGCACCTTTTAACCGAACAACAGACACTTACACGACCAGCTTAGTAGACCAATATACCCTGTTTAGGACGGCATCAAAAGGCTTCGTTGATCATATCCTCTGAATAAACCACCCTAACTTTACTAATTAGCGTCCTCTTCACTCCACTGGGATGATGCATCGACTATGTAGATAAGCTACACGCTATCTTTCAACGTCTGAGTTAAACTATATAGATCCCCCCATGTTAACCCACCCCAAACTGTGGGGACAACCCCACATTAGGCCAGAACTGGTTGACTCTTTTTGTCAGTGCAAAAGAGAACTTGTCCCCCACACCAACCTTGTTTGATATTACGGAGACACTATATCTGTAGCCAGGCTGTTCTTTTAAAGAAGAAGTCTGGGCAAGAGTTCGCGGTCTATGAACAACTACGCTGTACTTTGTGAAGAACAAGAGGAAAGACTGGGTCCGGTTCATGGGATCAAAATGATACTTGATTCATATAGATTTAGGGAGCAGATGCAACGTCTACCTTAATAATTAATCTTAGTTCCAGCCGTTCATCAAGTACAGACTCAAGGCTGAAAACTTGTCATTCTGATTCAGTTACATTGAAATGTTTGAAGCTTCTACAATACTTCGCAGCGGTGGCCACCTACCCAGTAGCCAGCTGGCCTACTATATGAGGACAACCAGACCTAGATTACTAGGTAATACCGAAAACCTCTTATTCAATGATAGGCTTTCTCTAGTCATATGCATGTTCTGGTTAATCAGTATTTAGTCTCAGCGTTTATATCATGATATCATTGCTAATAGAGATGTGCTACAGGTCTACGCAATAGTGATGATTGAGATAGTAGAGAAGGAATCTTAAATAGTTCCAATAAGCTGTCTTCAACATTCTTGATTCTCTTTTATAGTTCTTATCTATCGGACCGATAAAGTGGACCCTTCACTTACCCCGGCCCGGAGAGCACGTGAATTTACAGAGATAACCATTCTTATCAGAAACTTAAGTACCTCAGGCAGTAAGGTGTCGACAATAAGAAACTTTTCCTAGCGGGAAGATATCGGCGCTTGCAAAATTCCGTCCCGAGAAAAGAAAATGGAAATAATAATTTTGGACCAAGCTACCTAAAGCAGCTTGCGGATTGCTTGACTCTGCTACGAGTTCTGTCGTCGAAAGAGAAAAAGATTTTTTTTCTCAGAGGTCACTGACCTTGTTTCTCGACAATGGAGAACCAGGCGAACAGGGTCCATCGACCCTCGAAGGAGAAAAAGAAACATGATGGTATGCACTCTGTATAGGATCTGATTGCGGTGATCTATGCATTTTGATGTCCCTCCGGTGGGATACATTTACTGATATGGAGATCGCGATTTAGGCCCGAATCCAAAAGCCTTCGCATTCTCGAATCCTGGAAAAGGAAATAAAGCTGGCGCGCGGTCGCATGATGTATGAGCCAAACTCCGACTTTCGAGAGTTCCAGGGACTAACGGCACTCGATGTAGATTAAAGAAAAGAGGCTTCATGTTCCGCTGGTGGATCGTGTGCCTGAAGAGGCACCTCCCCTCGTCGTTGCAATTGTTGGACCACCGGGTGTAAGTTTTCTAGATGGACATACGGAGAATGGGAAAGTACCTGACAGCAATTGGTTCGATTAGGTAGGGAAAACGACTCTCGTTAAATCCTTGATCCGTCGCTACACGAAACAAACACTCAGCACCCCCAAAGGACCCTTGACTGTGGTGACATCCAAACGGCGCCGGCTCACTTTCCTCGAATGCCCCTCCGACTCCCTTGCCAGTATGGTCGATGTCGCGAAAATCGCCGATATTGTGCTTCTGATGATTGACGGCAACTATGGATTCGAGATGGAGACTATGGAGTTCCTGAACGTCTTGTCTTCCAGTGGTATGCCAGGAAATGTGTTCGGTATCTTAACCCATTTGGACCTTTTCAAAAAGCAGAGCACCCTTCGAATGGCAAAGAAGCGCTTGAAGCATCGCTTTTGGAGCGAGCTTTATAATGGTGCTAAACTCTTCTACCTTTCTGGTGTCGTCAACGGCCGGTATCCTGATCGCGAAATACACAACCTCTCCCGTTTCCTGTCGGTCATGAAAAACCCTAGACCGTTGGTATGGCGCAATTCACACCCTTATGCGCTTGCAGATCGCTTTCTGGATATTACGCCACCTACTCAGATCGAAGAGAATCCGAAATGCGACCGGACAGTGGCTCTCTACGGTTATCTACGAGGTACAAACTTTTCAGCTCAAGGAGCGCGAGTTCATGTACCTGGAGTGGGCGATTTAACTGTCTCTGGCATTGAGTCACTTCCAGACCCATGCCCAACCCCCTTTATGGATCAACAAATGGCGAAAGTCTCGGGCAAGGCAAGCAAACGCAGGCTGGGGGAAAAGCAAAAGTTACTCTTCGCCCCTATGTCTGACGTTGGCGGTGTTTTGGTCGATAAAGATGCTGTGTATATTGACGTCAAGACTGCCAATTTTAACAAAGGGGATGATGAGTCTGAAGATGAAGATCGTGGCCTTGGTGAACAGCTCGTTGTTGGTCTTCAGGGTGAACGCAAACTCCTTGGTGAAGCCGATGGAGGTGTCCGTCTGTTCCGAGGTGGTGAGGCTATAGAGAAGGCGGACGATGAGGATGAGGGCGCAGGAAGGAAGCACAGGAGACATGCGAGGTTTATGGATGGAGAAGGAGGTCAGGCAGAGGAAGATGAAGGTTTCGAAAGCGCCGAGGATGACGATGATGAGGAACTGGAGGGCGACAGTGACGAAGAGAACATTGACGTGTCCGCACCTCCCGACTTCGAAGCAAGGTTTAGAGAGAAACAGGAGGGCAAAAGCCGCCATGACGAAGGTGACATCGCATTCGCCGACAGTGATTCTGATCTCGGATCCATTTCGTCTGTTGAAGACCAGGAACTGGAAACTGACGACGACGAAGATCTTGATGGAGAGGATGAGGATGAGGATGGTGCTGTTCGGTGGAAAGAGAGAATGCTCGACAATGCCAAGGCGCTCCATGCCAAAAGACCAAAATATCGTGTTGCGGACCTGTCTCGCATGATGTACGACGAATCTATCACTCCTCTTGACGTGATTCGGAGATGGTCCGGCAAGGATGAAGAGGAGGATGCCGACGAGGATATCGAAGAGGATGCCGACGATTTCTTCAAGAAGACCAACAACGAAAAGGAAGAGCAGTCGGAATATCGTGCCGTCCCCGAGTTCGACTACGAAGAGTTAGAGCGGAAATGGCGGGATGAAGAGATGATTGAATCTCTACGGAACCGATTCGCCACTGCTAGGTTGTCTGGCGATGGTGATGCCGATGATTCGGATGTTGATGATGCCTTCGACGAAGATGATGAAGGAGATGGAGATTTCGAGGACCTAGAGACTGGTGAGGTGTTCAATGGCATCTCGGACGAGAAGGAGGAGCAGGATGAGGGTTCAGGCAACGAGGGATCCGTGGATCTCGAAGCAGAGCGCGAACGAAACGCCAAGAAGAAGGAGGAGCTGAGATTGCGCTTTGAAGAGGAAGACCGTGAGGGATTCGCCAACTCCAAGGATAACTCACGACAGGACGGTGGAGGCGATGAAGAGTTCGGTGAAGATGAATGGTACGATGCACAGAAAGCGAAGCTGCAGAAACAGCTAGACATCAACCGGGCCGAATTTGATACATTGGACCCAGCCTCAAGGGCTAGAGCTGAAGGTTTCAAGGCCGGAACCTACGCCCGTATCGTTCTGGAAAATGTACCTTGCGAATTTGCGACCAAATTCAATCCTCGCTTCCCTGTCATTGTCGGTGGACTGGCACCCACTGAAGACCGATTTGGATATGTGCAGATTCGGATCAAGAGACACCGTTGGCACAAGAAGATTTTGAAGAGTAACGATCCCTTGATCTTCTCTCTCGGGTGGCGCCGTTTCCAGACCCTACCAATGTACAGCACATCCGACAATCGGACGCGTAACCGCATGCTTAAATACACCCCAGAACACATGCATTGCTTTGCCACCTTCTATGGACCACTCGTTGCACCAAACACCGGTTTCTGTTGCATGCAATCTTTCTCCAACAAGGCCCCAGGTTTCCGAATTGCGGCAACCGGAGTAGTACTGAGCGTGGATGAACATACGGATATTGTAAAGAAGCTCAAGTTGACTGGTACACCTTACAAGATCTTCAAAAACACGGCCTTCATCAAGGATATGTTCAACTCTTCCCTTGAAATCGCTAAGTTTGAGGGTACCGCGATTCGAACTGTATCTGGCATTCGAGGTCAAGTCAAGAGAGCGTTGAGCAAGCCCGAAGGTTGCTTCCGTGCGACATTTGAAGATAAGATTCTTATGAGTGACATTGTCTTTTTACGCGCGTGGTATCCTATCAAACCTCATCGATTCTACAACCCGGTAACAAACTTGCTTGACCTGGAAGAAGACAATGCAGGCGATAGTGGGTGGCAGGGAATGCGTCTCACCGGCGAAGTCCGCCGTGAGAAGGGTATCCCAACGCCCCTGCAGAAGGACTCTGCCTATCGTCCCATTGAACGACAGGAGCGTCATTTCAATCCCCTCCGCGTCCCACGACAGCTGGCTAAAGACCTTCCATTCAAATCCCAGATCACCAAGATGAAATCGCGCAAAGACCAGACCTATATGCAAAAGCGGGCTGTTGTCCTTGGGGGAGAGGAGAAGAAGGCACGAGATCTTATGCAGAAGCTGACCACCATGCGGAACGACAAGCAAGCTCGACGCGCAGCGAAGCAGGAAGAGCGGAGACAGGTCTATCGCGCCAAGGTCGCCGACAGTTTGGAGAAGAAGGAAGCCCGGGAGAAACGGGAGCGCGACGATTACTGGCGGCGAGAGGGCAAGAAACGAAAGAATACAGACGAAGATGGAGGAGGTGGAGGCAAGAAGCGCAAGTGATCTTGAACGTCTGGACAGTTTTTTATCGTTGCATGTATATTGGTTGGTAAAAGTCCGTTTTCTGGGATAATGCCCATATGTATCTATTGATATGCTGCATGGTGGATGGCGTTTAATTATATCTCGATGATATATACCAAGGAATAGAATGTGTTTTTTATTCTTCAGGGTTGGGTCTTTTTTGTGTCATCTGTTGTTGAGTTGCCTCTTTTTCCTTCCGCTGTCATGTTGCTTACGTGCGGTTGTTGATACGATACTACTTGCCTAAGCATGCAGGCGGAACCACCCACGTGACCGCGCCGCGGAACGCGTCGACTGGAATAGAGTTGGCCACTCGAAGGTTAAACAAATACTACTTGACTTGACAGCCCGAAGATCATTCAGCAGGTATGCTCCATGTGCTACTGGCTTCAGTTCCAATCCTCACCCGTGTCTCCTCACTTCAATCAACCAAGTGTCGGAACTAAGTTACGTGTGGGGACGAAGCGTGCTTGTCCCGGTTAATCCTTCACTACAAGCCACTCCTTGCGTTCAAAAGACGGGACTCTAGATAAACATCCCTTGCAGCCAAGCAGAGTGTGGAATTCAATCCCAATTGAGGCCATTTGCGCAGCGCGATTGCTCTGTGAACGGTGTGTCAGGAATAGGGTTGATAGCTCCGCATTGCACGTTCCCGCGCCAACACCCTTGACCCGGGCGGAGATTAGATTGTTCGGCGCTTGGAATTGAAGATCACCTCTATGGGTCAAGGACATCTGGGCGATTGATTATCTTTGTCCAATTGCGGGACCTTCCATTTGTCGGCATTCTAACGTCTGTATCTCGTCGGTTGTCGTGGACTGAACCCCCAAGGTCCCAGTCTACAGGGCCGCGTCCTGCGCGATTCGCTGCCCCTCAGTCAGGATGAGCGGATTGCCGCATTTACATGGGCGCCAACACGTGCAACATGCGCAGCCTTCTTCGCTGCAGTGTGATCCCAAGCAGCCTGCCCCATATGCTCCCACGATTGACCGCTTGGATTCGACCAATTCAGGGCATGGCAGTCACCCTTCAGAGTCGCAGTCTTCAATTGCTCCTGCGAGTACAGTGATCGAGCCCGCATCAGAATATACACTTCTTGCAGCTTCTAGCCGAGCTACCAATCCAGCCTCGCCAACAGGCGTCCTTTCCCACTCCCAAGAATCATCGGGTGCAAGGTATCCGACTACCCGGTCTCGCTCTTCCCCAGATAGATCACAAATGCGACCTAGATATACCCAAATAACCATAGGCGATACATCAGAGAGGAAGCAAGTTGAATCCAAACGTTCGGTTTCCAGTGTGCACAACAATAGTTCCACAGCAGCTCCAGAACCCCCAAGCCCGTCTGGGATAGCTGCGGGTCACAAGAGAACTGCAACTGGCTTTATCAAACCATCGGTGGAAGATCAACATTATAGTTCAAGTGGAACCATTACCGAGAGACGTCGGTCTAAAAGCAATAGCTCAGCTACGCATGGAAATAGAATTGCAGCGGTAACGAGACTCCGTAGGTCGTCTTTTCTGAACTGTATTGCTGACACCAATGCAGTTGTCTGTGCACCTTCGCACACGTCTGTCTTACGCTGCTGCTAAGATCGAGGCAAGCCGACGGTCACAGGGCTCTCAGAACAAGTTATCGTTGGGTTTGCTTCACGGTGACCGTTCATCTTCAACTCCCGCTGCCGACCCGTTCGAAAGGATAGGGCGGGGAGGAGGCGTAGTGGAGCCCAGCTCTCCTGGCGCAATTACTTCTATGTCTGTGCCAGATACAGTACCAAAATCTCCTTTCCACACATTCAACGATCCTATGCGATTGTCCCCGACAGCCAGATCGGAAGACTCTGCACCATCTTTGAAGAGTGATCCCCGAAAATCACACACCCCACTTTCTTCACTACCCAGATTTGCGAGACTCGCACCACCTGCAGATATCATTCCAAGAAGTGACAGCAGTAGGCGCAGGCGCCCGAACCCAAATGATCCCACTAGTCAGACACAGAATTTCCCTTACCCTCGCCATCGACGGCATCATTCTCAGCAAAGTGTCAGTACAATCAAACGAAACTCTAGCTCAGAGACGGTATTAGTTCCTGAGACACCTCCTCTCCGTCCATTGCCTCACGACGGCCTATCCAGTCAGCAAAGCCATTCACAAAACTCGTCCATGGAACAAGATGCGATAGAGACGCTACTCTTCATGTCCAGTCCGGGACCCTCGGGGTACTGCTCCAATTCACAGCCATCCCGAAGTCAGCCAAATCATACACATAGCAGCATTACATCTACGCAGACTAAATACAGCGCACCTGGGAGTCAAGACACGCACATGCTTGTAGACCCGGCTCAGCGTCGTCCTGTATATCGTGACTCAGGCGTGGGATTAGAAGCTCAAGCCGGTGATGAAATCGATCGCTTATTAGATCAAATGGACAGCGATAGCGAGGATGAAAAGAATTACCCCTCCGGCCACTCAAATAGCATCAGCACTCGCTCAACGCCAAGCGGCGGTTCTCAGGGACGTAACCCTCCGTTTCGATCATGACTACCTATACTTTTGACTTTCTAGTTCTTGATCCTCTCAGCGACGTTTAATTACCCGCCACTACTTTTGCACACTCGACGCTCAAAGGTGAATGATGCATAGCGCATTGTTTGGGTATTCTTCGACATCAACATGGCGCATGCATGGACTGGTAGTGCCTTGTGGCTATTTGCCTTATGCACCGGGTCTCGGGGAATCTTGTCGTTTATTTCAGCTTTCAAAAGCATCATTAGGAAGCGGCAGCAGCTAGGCATGACTACATAGGCTTTATGAATACAGTGGTTACTGTAAACCGGGCCTGACTGATAGGTTCCGCAGTGTCTCTTGTTATCATCCTGCTACTGGTGTTCATTAGATACCCCCTGTAACCCAGCGAATAGAGGGGAATCTGTTCAACCAGAACATAATAAAATATCTTAACGAGATTGTCTTCTCTAACAGCTCAATCAACAGTATAGATGCAATATAAGAGAGAGAGAGAGAGAGAGAGAGAGAAATTTGAGAAGAGAAAAAGCAAAAGCAAAAGCAGAAACCCAGAATAGCTCTCAACACATGACACCCAGAGAGGTACACATCTACTTCCCAACCCGACAAAGTCCCCATTCATCCCACTCCTCACTTCCAACACCTCTCCTTACAACAAACAGGGTCTCAGGATCCCATTTCTTCTTGACCTCCAACAGACGCTGATAATTCTCTCCCCAGAACGAACTCTGGAACTCCGACTCATATGGATTCGCCTCGTTTAAATAAGCGCCCATCTTATCGGCTCCTTCAACAGATCTCAGGATCGGCACTTCCACATCAGTAAGGTTCTTTTTCACGGCCTCCTGCTCAGTCAAAGTGGCGTTTGGTTCCCAGCCCCGGGATATAACAATGTGAGTGATTGCTTTCCTCCACGCAGGGTTCAGCGCACTGTCTACCTTGCCTGCGTTATCTGCTACGGCGCCGCCAGCTACGAGATGGCCGAGAATGGCTGAACCGGGGTCGATGCGGATGGAGCGCAGCGCGGAGGTTAGTTTTCTGGAGCCATTATTGGATGACAAAAGGTCCCTAGAGAAGAGCCTTGAGCCTAAAACGCTCACGCCACCTGTTTGGTCGGAGTTGCCAGTGAGGAAAATATTGGAAAAGACGAAGCCGACGCTCGGGATTAGGTAGGAGGCGTACTGGGTGTATACACCAGCAGTACCGTTCAATCTCGAAATAAGAGGGGCGTACAGACGGTCAATCTGTGCCGTGTCTGTTTGATTGGGGAAGATGAACATTTGGGTTAATGTTGAGACGCTAGTGTTCTCTGTTATTTTAATATCTGGAACCATCCAGTAATATCCGGCGCCTTTGGCGTCGTTTATCCTTGGCAGAGATGCGTGGAAGGCTGTCACGGCATCCCAGTACTGAGGGTTCCCCACTGAAGTTGTGATGTTGAGGTTGGTTAGAATAAGGGGTGCGTCGTCGAATGTGCGTACTGTGACGCTTACAACGACCCCAAAGGTACCCCCACCCCCGCCTCGAAGAGCCCAGAATAGGTCTTTGTTCTGGTAATCATTTGCCACAACTATTTCTCCCTATAGTGGTAATATCAGTATGGACCTTCTTGAGCAGGGATGTGTTGTTGTCACTTACATTAGCAGTCACAATGGTGAACTCCAGGGCATTATCCGAAGCCATCCCCTTCCATGGTCCCAGGGTAGAATGTCCACCACCCTGAATATACCCCCCTGCAGCACCAACCGTGTGAGAAGATCCGGCAACAACGGTTCTATTCCTCGCGGCAACAGCAGCGTACAACTCCTGCAGACTGACACCGGCGGCTATTGTAACTGCAGGGCCTTTGTCTTTACCCTTTTGTGCACCAGCAGGGGTGAACTTGTCCACAATCTTGATATCCTTCATCCCATTGGTAAGGATCTGCAGTGACCCTGGAGCGGAAGCACGGCCCAGGAAATCATGCCCTGAGTTCTTGACCACGAGACGAAGGTTATGTTGCTTTGCGAACTTCACCGTCTCCTGGATATCAAATGCTGATTTGGAGAGTGTCGAATAGAGGGAGATCTGGCCCTGTCCACATGGTGTGTTTCGTGGACTCTCGATGTAGCAAGTCTGATTATGCTCCGGCCAGGACTCCCAGTTTTCCCATTGTACGGCACCGGGCTGCGCCGCTCGCCAGGTCGAGTTCGTCCAGGACGCCGTGACTTCCTTACATGCTGAACTATTCCGGTCACCTCCATGGCAGACAGCTGCGATAGGTCGTACGGCCACTAGGTTTCCGTTGATGGTACTGTTGAGAGAGTTCCATTCTTGTTCAGAGGGCCAGCAGCTCTGGTGCGGTTGGCAACGACATGACGAGGAGTTGGTATTGCCATATGCCAGCGGAATAAAAGGCAGTGCCCAAATCAATGACTTCATGATGCAGGTTCAATCTAGTGATGTGCCGTGTAAAGAGAAAGCAGATTTGAATTGTCCTAGAGAATTCTACTTCCATGAACGCGACACAGATACCTTATTTATAACTTCGATTAACATCCAGAATAAAGCATACAACATCTCATTCTTGCCCCGGCACGACACCCTACGTTGCCAGATACATGGCTATGCAGTCGTATTCGCTTGCTTAACTCTATGTTCGGGACAGCACATCGGGCCCGGGGCAGTGTTTTCCTAATCTGGGCAGGTCGCTGGATAAGTCAGATCCCTAACCATTGGACCGGGTCTTGATCTGCAGCTATCCATGGTTTGTCAAAAGCTCCGTATATGTAAGGGAAATATGCATTGGAGGGCTTGACGTCACGGGAAGCTTGTTGGGAAAGCTCGTATTCGGCAAACCTCAAATTGAGCCCGTGGAGATATCACCAGGGTGGCTGTGAATGATGAGCCTCGGGCACTTATACGACGGCCAGAGTTAGTCATGGTTCCAGTTATTCAATAGGTTCAAAGGACCATATGGGAAGGATTAAAGTAAAACATCTAAACCTTTTTCGTGTTGGTATTACCAACGCCGATCTCAGATCCAAGCCTCTATGGACTTTTCTCCTACATTGAAATCTCAAAATCAGGTCCTTCGTCTATAAGTAAAATAGTATATAATAGTATATCTTCATGGTTGGCGTGGAGGAAGTATGTACCTCTTGTGTATACATGTGGTGACAACAATATCCTATTTTATAATTCACTTTGCCACAAAGCAATAATAGGGCGCGTACAGTATAGTATATATCTCCACGAGACCTCTGACTAGTGCACTTGGTTGGTTGGATTAGACAAAAATTGTGAAAAACTGAGTGTTTAGGATAGTAAAGACAAGGTAAACAGGTAAAAAAAAAAAAGGGAGCTAGTATTTCCCACCAGAACAACTACTCCAGAAAAGCTAGGGATGGTGATACCTATACACCTACCCTTGTTCCTTGGCATACCGAAGCTGCAAGATCTGCATACAGCTCATGCAGTACATATATCGAGGAAGTATGCTCCAAGCCGTCAATTATGCTCATCGTTTATAAACAAATATCTACAATTATGTCAAGATTTTCACCGTTGTGTAGACTGCAGAGTATCTATCATTTACAGATGGTTACACTTTCATTTGGAGCTGAGGCAAGCTGGAGAGAAAAAAGAGACACAAGTTTGTTAATCAACCATCCGAGCTTGTACGGTCATGATTCTAAGTTAATATGGCAGGCTTTCTGATGATTCTCTAGTATTCCTTGGGGTCATATTCGTGATATATCTATATAGCTAGGGTCGTATATTTACAGCGGTACGAAGCATCAACACCCTCCCACTCACTTGCTGCTCACTGCCAATTCTGCGGAAGAATCTCAATAATATATCCATCCTACACACACAGTTAGCCTACCATCACAGTCCCTCAATTCCAAATATAACAAATCAAGAAGAAGGAGAAGAAGAAGTAACATACCGGATCAGACACATAAGCAATCTGATCGAAGAACACCTTGTAGTTCGGATGAATCTCTCCGACCCCAACACCCCTCCCTTCCTCCCACTCACTCAACGGTATACTCTCTCTCGTCGTAACCCCCAGCTCCTTAACAACCTTGACGCCCTGGGCCCTCAATCTCTCGACGGTAGCCCTCACATCGGGAACCGTGAACCCCAGATGCCCGAACCCCAGATTGGGCGGCGCGTTCCCGTTCGCCATCTCCACACCGCCCTCCTCCACGGGCTTCTCCGTCCCATGGATATGGAACAGCTCCAGCAACCCCAGCGTTTGGGTGAGATTCGGCGGGTCGGAAACCTTAGCCGCCCACGCGGACAGGTCGGCCCGGTCTTCGGCGCTGGAGGGGAAGCCGAGGTAGTACATTGTGAAGGGGCCGGTGTTCATGGTGAAGACGGTGCGCATGCCCATGAGGTTGATGTAGAAGTGGAGCGAGCGTTGCGGGTCTCGGATGCGGAGCATCGAGTGGTTTAGTTTTGTCCCGATTGTTGGGTCATTTGGTGGGAGGGGAGGGTCGGTGTTGTGGCCGCCTGGGAGGAAGGCGCCTTCTTCAAAGGGGGTGGGCTGGGGGCTCATGGTTTTGGTTTTCTTGAGAGTTGGGTGGATATGGTGGGGGTTGGATTTGTGTAGAGGGGGAAGATCCAATATAAATATACAAGTCTAGTGAATAGTTACCGAGGACGGACTAAGAAAGCTCACTCCACCTCAGGTGATTAATGATAACGTGGCCTGGGCATCCACAATCACTTTTCAGATAGACACGAGGAAACAAGGCTCTTCAGTGAATTCGGGAACATGGACTTTTTTTTTTTTGTTCTTTTCCCATGTAGGACACTGAGTCGTTATATCCATCTAAGTATACAGGGAAAGAAAGTGTCATGTCTACTGTAACCCCCAACTATCGTCATCCTCTGCCACGTCGTAATCCACTTCATGATTTCCATCTCTCCGTCCGGCTGATGGATCAGGGGGGAGGGGTGTACTCGTGGGCTCCATCACAGTATCCTCATCGGATCCGGTTTTGGTATCCAATCCAGAGCCCGGTGTCGTGGGCGCCACACTGATTGGAGGGTTGGGTACCCAAGTGAGCTGCACTTCGCCGACAGATGGTATCTGCCATGGTCCGTACATAAATTTCTCGGCAAGGTACCGCTCTTTGAATGCGACTATCACAGAATCCGATTGCTCCGGATTAGGTTGAATGGACTCATATTCACCAACGCCCTAACATTTAACGACATCAGCTGTAGTTCGATATAGATAAGCCAAGACAAGGAAAGAAAAATACTCACGATGAGGAACTGCCTCAATGCTTCGTCTTTCTCAGAGTTCAACTCAACGCCTGAGACGGCAACTCTCCTGGGTCGATTATCGAGACGAAGTACACCTCCCCGGCCACGGGCCATTCCGCCACGACCACGATATCCTCCACGATAATTGGGATCGTATCCACGACCACGGGGCGCATAACCGCCTCGTCCCAGGTATCCACGGCCACGGCCGCGATATGAGGGCGCACCAGAATCAGCGCCATTGGGATCAATACCAAGCGTCTTGGCTTCGGCTTCGAGAGCTGCCAATTGTGCGCGCAGCTGCTTCGTTTGATCGCTGACATTCTCTTGGGGTGAGGGACCGTTCTCTCCGTCTGAGGACGCAGCACCATTGTTGACATCGTTCCCGCCAAGCTTTTGCATCAGTCTTTCCTTCTCTTCCTGCTGTTTCTTCAAGAGTTCCTCGCGCTGCTTCTCTAGTGCTTGTTTGGCTTCCTCTGTCTCCCTGCGCTTCTGCATCTTCTCCTCGTAGGCCTTTTGCGCTGCTTCTTGCTGCCTCTCGAACTCCTCCTGGTTGAACGGCTCAACCTCACTGGCCCCTGGTCGATGATCACTATTCTTATCTGCCTTCGCCTTATGCCAGTAAACCTTGACGAATCGGTTATCGAAAATCACCTTGGGGCTAGACCATGCGCGCTTGGCAGATGTGTGGCTATCATATGTGATCAATGCAAGTTTCTTGTGAGGCTGTAGAGAAAGCTCAACAATGTCGCCATACTGAGAGAAGAACTCCCTCACTGAGGCCTCATCAAGTTTGTCATCCGGGATTTGCTCAACAACAATGGTTGTGATAGAAGTATCTTCATTAGGACCAGCCGCAGAGTACTCGGATCGACGTCCTCGTCCTCCAAATCCGCCCCTGTCCCCACCACGGCCGCGGCCTCGGCCTCTGTCGCTGCCACGAGGTGGATTGTCCGTGTTCCGTCTCTGGAAGTCTGCCACAATATTGGACGATTTCGGGTCATATTCTGCAATATATCGTTAGCAACACCAGCCGCAATGAGTAGGGGTGTTTGTCCTACCATCTTCCTTCGGAATACCAGGCGTATCATGCTGATACGGACAGGCAGCGCCCAGATAGCATATGCCTTGTGTATCCCAAAAGGGACACCGTTCTGAGCTCTTTGGCGCCATTGGATCCTGTGGCTGACCAGCGCCGCCACCAGGAGCTGGCATGGGCATGGGAGGCATGCCGGGCATCTGTGGAAACCCCATACTCTGGAGGGCTATCATCGCCGCCATCGGGTCATTCTGATCAAACGACTGAAAGTTTGGAGGCATCACAGGAAATCCACCCGCAGGTGGGGGGGCGTATTGGCCGGGGGCTACACGACTATCGCGCCCCATCCAATCTCCTCTTCCGCCACCCCGACCGCGTCGCGGTGTCTTGAAGTTCCTGTTATGTGGAACCTCTTCGCGCTCTTGATCTGCCTGGAACCCTTCATGGTAGCTACGCTTGCGTCCATAGCTTGACAAGTCCGTCTGTGACTGAGGGGTGTTACCCATAGGAGCCCCGTAAGGACCTCTCGAAGGGCCAGATGGGGGGTTAAAGGGGGCTTGTTGCTGAGAGCTTGGTTCCAGCGCATTGGTGTCATTGGAAATCTGCTTCTGGTTCAGCGGATGCGAGCTTGCGGGAGGAGCAGTTTGTTTCGGCGCAAAAGTAGCGAAAAGTTCGTCGACAAATGGCACCGTATCTAAATTTCAGGGTGGCTTGGTTAGAAAAGTATTCAAACAAAGTCGAGCAAATTTTACGAACGCTCTCGTAGGAAATCTTCCAATCCCTCCACAGACGCTTTCCGGATTTCTTCATCTGGAGCGTCGGCTCTAATAAGCGCGAGTACATAGTCTGCAAGTACATCGGCATCGGCATCAGATCTACCATAGCCATCGAAAGTCGTGCAAATTAGCTTCATGAAGCATTGAAGAAGGGCACAACAAAGGAACCTCGCCGGACTGAGCTCGCGCGATTGTAAAAGGATCTTACATGTCTTCCAGTTTTCGCACCACCCAAGTCTTCACCTCAGCGGCGTCACTTTCTGAGAACTTCATGATGCCACACAGCTATGTGGTGTTAGCCCCACACTCTATCCCGATAGTCGTCGCCTTTCGCCGACCTGCGTAGTAGCTAAGGATAATTGAAGGCCCGAGAAGCGAATCCGGCTGAAGATGAAAAATGGTACCGGTAAGGAAGGCAATTCAGAAAGCGCAAGTGAGAGGCAGCGGGCTATGGAGTTTTATGGATCAAACAGGACAAGGTATGCTCAGGCCATGATGTAGAGGTCAGAGTGAGGGGACATAAGAAGAGCTTTGCGAACAGAAGAAGCCGGGGAAACGCGAGGCGACGCGGATGACGGAAACGATCACGTGATGTATACTGCCATGTCTGCAAGCGCCATGATGGCGAGGCAGCACAGGTTAGACTGTGCTGGGTTGATGTTGGCTGTACTAAATGTACAGACCATGCGCATCACGTACGTGCGAGACTGCTGGCTACAAGATGCTACAAGGGCAGTTGCGGAGAAATTTGAACTGTGGAACTACAATGGAATCCAACCAGAAAAGCCAAGTAAACTATGTAAAAACCCTCGCATTCGTTAACGTAACAATAGATAATGAAAAGCCATAGCAGATGCACTCCTGGACTCTACTTCTAAAGGTCGAAAATCCACATACGACATTCAGCTGTGGCGCTTTATTTTGAATTTTTGGGTGTTGGCCCTAGCATGGACATAGTATTGCATTCGTCGATCTCATAAACATAGATTTGCAATCAACGGGTTTACAGCTTGTCATAGTACTGTGTAGAACTGTTAGCATCCTGGGTGCGAAATGTTGGTAGAAAGGAGGACTTACGTTCTCGTATCCAGGAACCTGTTCCTTGAGACCCTTGCGCTTACGCATCTCAGTAACGACCTGACCAGGCTTAGTGGCGGGGTCAAGAGGAGAACCACCAGGAAGAACCTCCCAGTGATCGAAGACGGACTGGGGGAAGGCCTGGCCACCAGTGGCCGCACGGAGGTCAGTGGGGAAACCGAAGGATTCGTTGACGGGAAGGTAGGCCTTGATAGTGAACAGAGGGGTACCGGGTCTCTGCTCCTCGGAGTAAACGTGACCACGACGGCGGGTAAGGACACCGTAGATACCACCCATAGCCTGCTCGTTAACCTGGATTTCAACGTTGAAGATGGGCTCCAGGATACTGGGGTCAGCAAGCAGTTGAGCGGCGTAGAGAACACGACGAGCAGTGGGGATGATCTGACCACCACCACGGTGGATAGCATCAGCGTGAAGGGTAACATCAAGGATGTTGAAGCGGACAGCACGCATGGGCTCCTCAGCAATAGGACCTTCACGAGTCGCCCACTGGAAACCGGAGACAACGGAATCCTTGATTTCATTAAGGTACTGGACGGCCTTGGTCTGGTCAACTAGCAAGTTGGCACCAGTGGTGTCAGGACCGAAGGTCCAGATCTTACGGGCATCGGTGACATCCCATCCATACTCATCAGCCATGAGACGGGCACGAGTCTTGAAATCGTCACGGGGGCTGATCTTGCCGGCCTCAATGGCAAGAGCACACTCCTCCTCAATTGGCTCGGCGGTGACGTAGAGACGGTTGTGCTTGTTGGGAGACTTGGAGAGAGCAGTCATGCTGGACGTGCCAGCGACGGACTCACGGTAAGAGACAACAGGGTCGGAGATCTTGAGGGGAACACCGGCGTGATCATTCTCGAGATCGTTCAAGCAAATCTCAAGATGCAACTCACCGGCACCAGCAACGACGTGCTCTCCGGACTCGTTAATCATGGTCAGGACACAAGGATCGGACTTCGACAGACGCTTAAGACCCTCGACAAGCTTGGGAAGATCAGCAGCATTCTTGACCTCAACGGAACGCTGCACGACCGGAGAGATGGAGAACTTCATGACCTTGAGGTTGTGAGCGGTCTCAGAGGTGGTGAGGGTACCAGACTTGAGCAAGAACTGGTCAACACCAACCAGACCAACGATGTTACCGCAGGGAACGTCGTCAATGGCTTCGGTCTTACCGCCCATCATCAGAACAGTACGCTGAATCTTCTTGATGAACAGGTCGTCCTTCTTGCCAGGGGTGTAGTTGGGACCCTGGATGCGGACCTGGAGACCGGACCTGACGATACCGGAGTAAACACGACCGAAAGCATAGAAACGTCCCTTATCGGAAGTGGGAACCATCTTAGAGACGTAGAGCATCAGGGGAGCAGGGTCCTCCTTGGTACCAGCCTTACACTCCTTGATGGCGTTGAAGCACTCGTCATCCTGAGGACCCTCGTACAGAGTCTCGGCACGGTACTTCTGGGCAGTAACGGGAGAAGGCAAGTGGATACAGATCATCTCCAACATAGCATCGGCGGCAGGCAAGAACTTGCGCATGATGGTCTTAAGGAGCAGCTTGCCCTCCTGATCCTTCTCATCGCTAGTAAGCTTGATCTCAAGCTTCTCGACGAGAGTGCTGATCTGGTCTCTCTTGTTGTTGGTGACGGCATCGAAGATCTTGTAGATGGGGTCCAAGCAGAATTGGTTGAAAGCACGCTCGAGAGACTTGCCGTCAGCATCAGTGCCCTTGGTAGACCACTTCTTGGTCTTGGGGTTGAAGTAGTTTTCACCCCACAGACGCTCAAGCATCTTCTTCCGGTCAACACCGAACTTCTTAGCGTACCTGACGGCGAACTGGCGGACAGTGAAAGCCCAACCATGGAGACCGGAACCGAAAGCAACGGTACC
Source organism: Aspergillus bombycis (assembly GCF_001792695.1). Classification (NCBI taxonomy): domain Eukaryota; kingdom Fungi; phylum Ascomycota; class Eurotiomycetes; order Eurotiales; family Aspergillaceae; genus Aspergillus; species Aspergillus bombycis. Next base: position 82,407 of record NW_019170051.1, on the reverse strand, counting down.
CTTTTCGGCGGCAACTCTTGTCTCACCAAGAGCCCTGTCTTCGTAGGTAGCAATGGTGGCGTTGACGGTCTCAATGATACGGGACAAGTTTTGGTAAAGATCCTCCTTACCGAGCTGTTGCTCAAGCATGGAACGATCAACCTTGTTGATGATCAAAACAGGCTTGATACGCTCACCCAGAGCCTGACGCAGGACAGTCTCGGTCTGGACGCAGGAACCGGAGACAGAGTCGACGACGACCAGGGCACCGTCAGTGACACGAAGAGCGGCAGTGACCTCAGCGGAGAAGTCAACGTGACCAGGAGAGTCGATCAAGTTGATCAGGAACTCGTTGCCATCGTGGCCTTGAGCAATCTCCTTGAGATCCTCAGGGTCATCGAACTTGGAGTACAGGGTGATAGCAGTAGACTTGATGGTAATACCACGGTCCTGCTCATCCTGACGAGTATCCATGAACCGGGCCTCACCAGCCTTGGCAGCGGCGATGACACCAGCACGCTGAACCAGGGAGTCGGATAGAGTGGACTTTCCGTGATCGACTGCATGCCAAAGAGCTCGCGCATTAGTACATACTCGTCACGCTTATGTACGTTATCAATAGAGCAATGGCAGTGGACCTACCGTGAGCAATGACGGACATGTTACGGATGTTCTTGGGCTTGTCCATCAGGGCCCGGATCTACGCGTTGTTAGCTTTGCTGCTTCTCTCCTGCCTTTCGTTGACGTCTTGGATCCAGCGCGACTGGAGACAGCTTGATAGGGACAGCAAAACGAACCTCCTCGATTGTGAAGCTTAACAGTCATAGTCAGCAGGCTATTCAACTCACAGCTGGCGGCATCCGTCATACGAATGTCGCTCTTGGGAAGTGAGATACGTACTTAACCATTTTGGCGGTGTTTTATCGTGAAAAGCCTTAGAGGCGGGGTTGTATAGTAAAACGGAAAAACAAAGAGAAACGACACACAGAGGATCAGGATCGAGGGCTAACTCGACCTGAGTATTATAGGACAGAAGGGCCTATGTGTGTTGCTCCTAAAAAAAGGGAGGCAGTGGGCTTCACAGAGGAAGGTGAAGAGAGGGAAAAGAAGAGGACGGTGGAAGAGGGGAAAAGAGGGAGAAGAAAGCGAGAGTGGGGACTTTCGCAGTGGGAATTTTTTTTCCTTGCTAAAAAAAATCTGGGATGTGCGTTTTCTCTAGACTCTTGGTAATCTTTTCTGCCGTTTAGTGGCTTTGCTGATTTCCACCCCTCATTTCCTTACCAACTTTTACCTCGTCTAACAGCTCATTACAGTCCGACCATTACTCACCTGAAAGTCAAAGCTACCATGCAATAGTCTCCAGTTGCCCATGGGTACAATGTATTTCTCAGCAATCATCTGAAAGCTTTACATTCTTGCTTTACTTACTTGCAAATGTTCACCCATGGTTCATGAACCAAATGGCTCATTCGTTGAGTCACAACCAAATCTATGCCGTCTTCGTCGACGGTATTTATTGATTATTTTGTTACTTCCTGACTTAGAGAGGTGAAGGAGCTCGGACAAAGCTCTGTGGCGTTGAAAGTCAGTCCTGATATCATCGTATCATGATTCATGCCTGTCCTCCAATTACGTATGGCGTACCAAGTCATGCCCCAAGGTAATACGCGGGACGGAAGCTTCCATTACATCTACTAAGCCAAAAAAAAAAAAATGAAAAATGAAAAAAAGGACTTCGATTCAGAGTCCATGAATGGTTGAACCATCACTTATAGGGCAGATGATTGGCCAACAACCCGAACCTACCCCTCTACCCTCACCGCCCACCGTTTCTAGAGGGCGGAGTTAGGATGGATGGATTTAACAGAAGGACCTAGGCTGAGCTTTAGTCCCAGACTCTTCGGAGTAATACCGTGACCTCCACTCACAGATGGTAATACAGAGTTACTCATTCCAACCCATCATTCCACCGCAGGCAAAGTAACAACACCTGGACAACATCACTCCACCTGTGGCGGCGGGGTCCTGTGGCCTATAAACAGTGGGACTAATGGCGCTGTGATATCACATCTTCTTTAACGGCTCGGCATTAGTATTACTTTTCACTATGTACTATGCATGTGTATGTGCGTGTATGTATATCTATGTATGATTATGTATTGTACAAGCAAATCCTACATATGTAGGTATGGATATCAAGAAGCAACTAGATCTAATCAATCAATACACAGGAGCATGCATGATGCAGGCCGTTCGTTGATTGGATAGTATAGTAAAGAACACGAGGAGGTCACGACGATCCTAGGATCTTCCCATATGCATCCTCCACTTCTTTTGCAATTTCTAGTAATGTCACGATAATGATTTGATGAGTAACATTGGGCAGCTTATCGCGCTGAAGCCCAATCCACTCTAACGGTGGGGTGGCCTCGCCCATATCGCGGAGCTGCGGCGTCTCGATTACCGGTGGCTCCAGCGCAACATACGTGTACTTCGACTGTGGGACATTTACAACCGCTGTGATCTTTTCTTGTTGTTGATCATTCTTGTCGCTGCCACCTTCATTCAATCCGCCCGTAATGCGCACCGCAGATGGCGGCAGGGGCTTTCCGAGCCTGGAGGTCAATGCCCGGGAATGGGATTCCCACATGTCTCGGATAAAACTAATGCGGGAGTAGTTCCACCCAACATCGACTTTCCCTTCAAACGTGCTGCGGAAGATATAGTCAATTTGCTGGGTGCCGGGGGTTTGCCAGGTTTCCATTTGTGCCACGAGCCGAGGGACCTTTAGTATTGTGCCGCCGCTGGACGCCAGCACACGGTTGGCGATCTCACCGACAAGAAGCTCCTCAACCTCCGTAGGATCAGGCCGCACAATGCCGGAGAGTGCGATACGTAACTGGCCAAGTGTGAGTCCCAGTGCGCTGTGTATTTTACCTTCCTGTAGTGATACATCAAAGCGAGCCTGCGCATCGTGTGCATCCAGTCTAAGCACATGGTTATCGAAGAAGGAGCTTGGAAAGACACCTATATTGACCGACTTGATAGTGACTGCAACACCGGTCTGTAGGGAGATTGGCGCCTTTTCCTCGTCGCCTGCATCTCTGGCCACATCCTTAGTTGGCAAATCAGCTTTACCAGCGAAAACCGATGACCTTCGACGCATATATCTTTCAACCTCCCGTAGTGCAGCTTCGTACGACGTCTGTTTGTCTTGCACTAGTCGTTGCCAGGCTTGATATAATGCAACAGTCTGTGATGCGGTCAAGCTTGTACAGAAAACTTGCATTTTGTCGCCCTCCAGAATGCTGAAGAGCCGCTGGTGTCCGTTACCTGATGCACTGCAGACATTATACATCAAGAAGTCGAACATTGTGATATGCGCAATAAGGAAAGGCTGATAGTCAAAAGAGACCTTTGCTTGGAACAGACTGAAGGATATCGATGCCTGAATGAGCGGTGTCTTATTATGAAAAGTGTCGTCCGGCCATTGAATTGATGTCTGCACTTTGAACGTTTGGAGCTGAATCAGTCCGCTCATTCGACCTTTGCTTTCTATTCCTGTTGCCTTGAAGCCAACACAGAGGGTCTGTTCTCGGTCAGACGTCTTCTTTGACGACAACCATAGGTCGTTGATGGCAAATTGGGCTTTCCCAAGGGAGGAACCTAGATCAAGCTGGATTTCCAGCCTCTCAATTGCTATTGTCGTATTCCAGGGGAATGCCGATGCCGATGCCACCTGTTGGTATCGCTGGACGATATATGCTTGTGTCTCGGCGGACTGTGACTGAAAAGCTGGCTTCGCTTCAACATTGTCAGCGGCCGGCAGCCATATTTCCCGGAAAAGTAGAAAGTCCTGAACTTGTTTGGCATTGAGGGCCACCTGCATCGGACTTATCCTAAGAACAACCGATATGCCTTTTGAATTGCCGAGGTGTTTGCTATTCATGAGAGACATAACCATTGAGTTCACCTCAAAACTCGCGGTCGACTCATTGGAGTACACATGCTTCACTGAAGCTTCTAGGGAATTGAAAGCCACGAGAAGTGCTAAGAATCGCCCATAGTCATCACATTGTACCGTATTGATCGTTACATAAACGGTATCAAAACTCGCGGTAGCTGCAACTCTAGCAATAGGTTGGCAGCTCAAGCTGAATTCTTGCTTGCAGATCAGGAGGCCAACGTTTAATTTACACCTCCCTAGGATGGAGTTCTTAGCATCCATGTCGAGAGGGGCCTCCTGCATCAATTTCTGCGGCTGCAGCATCATTGCGCCAGACGGCCTTCTGGGCTTTTCTTCACCTCCCATGACTTCTTTGACAGTATCAGTCATTTGCTTTAGTAATGGGACAAGGCTTGGATATAAGACATTCGTAGAAGCATCGATCTTTAACTCTGCGTTAAGTCGTGGATCATCTTTGCCATTGTCCTCGAAATGTACTTTCAATGCCACCCCAGGGGCCCTGAATGCTGCAGTGGCTACTGCATCTCCTTGAATGTATTGACCGTATTTTGCCTCAGATAGTCTGCTTCCTTTCAGAGTAGCTGTTAGTAGAGCCTGCTGATCACCCGTATGTCTCCCTTGCAGAGACACAATTGCACCAGCAAAATCCACATCTACCAGCACGGAGCGGAAGCGTTTGTTACCAAAAAGTGCGCGGGGTTTGGGGTTATCATCAGATGATTTCGACACCAATGTAGAATTAGCCTCGCGGATGATTCGGCTGGAAGCCGCAATAGAGTCTCGTATCATGCTTCCCGGCAGTATAAAATCAGACGTGGCTCGTATATCAAGAGATTTTCCAGCCGCTTGAAAGGCCAGTCGAACTTCCTGGCCTGATGAAGAATATGCTACATTGAAGACCAGCTCTGGCAATAGAGCCGAATTAAGAGAACGCTTTCGCCTATTGCCTGAATACGGCACCATCTGCAGCTGCATATCTTCGATACGTAGTTTCGCAGTATTGGTTCTCTTATTGGACAGCTCCAGGCGCCTGATAGAGAAAACCAAATCATCAGGTTTGCGCCCAGATGTAGGCAGGGGAACGGTAGACATATTCCAGCCAACCTGAATCAAGTTCAGGTCCAACGAAAACATAGCGCTAAATAGGTCCTCCGAGCGGGAGTCATCATTAACCTGTATGCTCGGAACTCTCGGTACTGCATTGCCTCGTCTTCGTAATTTCTTGAAACGCTTGACCTCATGAGAGAGATCCAAAGTTTTAATGCGCTCTTGAAGGTGGGTTGCCATATCAACTACTAGTGCAGCCGTCTCAGGGAATAGTTCGACATCGAACCGCTTACTGCTGAAATGGAATACACGTCTGGCTTCACCATTCTCGCGTAACATCGAGGTGCCCTGGAGCTTAGCGTCGATGGTGAAACTACAATATGAGCGACTAATTGTAGCCTCCTGCTTTCGTAAATCGAAGCTGATATTAGACGTGTCGACGTGGAAGTCTGGGTGTTCCATAGGGTGCCCTTGTTCCAGACCATTGTTGAGGCGCATGCGTATCATCCCAAGACTGATGTCCATGTCTGCCGAATACTTTTTCCCATTAATAGCGGGAGCACTAGCGTGGATCTTCGTGCCTGCCATTGTCATGCGCGCCTTATACAGTACGCTGTGACCACTTGAGGGTTCTTTTTGTCGTGGGGGTCCTCTATCAAGAGCAAGAGCATCGTTAAGGTGAAGTTGTAGAGTCTCCACGTTTTGTTTAAGATCGGACATTAAATGAGAAAACTCCGGTTTTGTTAGGGCGCCCAGAAGGCTTCGTACAGCGCTGGCCTCTAGTTGGATGAGTTCAATTGTAACGTCAACCTCCATATCCATACGGACTGGCGACATGTTCGCAACAACTCGACCATTGATAGGTGGTATTTCTAACACCGATAGAGGGTGCCATCCATTGCCGTTGTTGGACAGGAAGGTGTGCAAATTTCGTTTTAGGTCAAAATCCACTTCGACTTTTGATCCGATCGTCGGTACCATAGATGTGCGTGCCACTTCTCCAGAGATCACGTATGTTAAGGACGGCAAGATACAGAAACTGAGTCGATAATCACCTAAGAACATAGCGATATGGAATTTGTTGCCGACCGGCTTTCTTGCCGTTGAAATACCCTCACTCGATTGGTGAGCTGAGGGGTTTATGTTGCTGGCAAGCCGATTAATATACCGAACTTCATCTTCTATAAGTCGGTCCGCAATGTGTGCAAGGCTCAACGGGTCTTCACTCATATCATATCGCAGTCTCTTGCTTGAACCAGCAATTTTCCACTCATTTTCCAGTTTTCCTTCTCTTTCCTCGGAGACACGCGAACAATACAAATGCGGGTCACCAACCCTCCATGACATAATCACTTTAGAGAGATCCGACAACTCAGAAGAGCACGCTTGTGCACTTATTAGGGCACTCAGACAGTCCGGACCCCCGGTGCCGTCTAGTTTCTGAACAACCGAGCTTCTCAAGCCCCGCCCATTGAACGCAAGTTTGGCATTGATACCATCAAGATTTATGGACCCAATATCGGCGCCAAGCACTACTTGCAGCTCGTTGGATTCCTTCGGCTCGGTACACGAACCTTGGGCTGGTGTAGTAGACTCCAAGGTTACTGTAGACAGTGTCCGCAACAATCCTTCTACTAACTCAAGAATCTCCCATCGCAGTCGAAGGCTGATAGAAGAGCAGTAAGACTGCACAATCGTCAGGTTTGTCGGCCTTGCCTCAGTGTCCGGTGGTGTCCCATCCTGTGGGTTGATAGATAAAGCTGTCGACAGATCATCCACCACGAAATCGCTTTCATTTGGTCCGGGATCAATAGAGAAGCGAAGTAACTTCACAGTAGAAGAGAAGAATGCTGGTGCTGGAGTCCCCTTCACCTTTGGTACGAAGGGACTCCATACTTTTTGCATGACGTAACTCTTCCCAACGTGCGTCAGATCCCACGCCCTCCATTCATCAAGGCTGGAGAGGACAGTAGTTCTGGCGTCCGCTGGCAATGAAAGATCATTGTTGAGACATCTTGAAGCCAACTCTTCCTTCTGGTGAGGGGGCAGATTATTGTATACATTACGTATCCGAGAGATTATCTTCCAGGAATCGTGCTGTCGCAAGTGTGTAGGTGCAACTCTGAGCACGTATGAGATCCTTGTAAGGAACGCAGGATCGGGTATGGTAGTAGCAGGCTGAGTAAGGAAATAAATAAGGAGCCGTAGGCGTTTGTCCTCCAGGGACGAACTATGCTGTAGAGAGGAGGTAATAGAGTCAAACATTGTGGCTGTACGACGAACTAGATGAGCAAGATGTTCCACTGATTTTGTGAAAGTGACTGTGTCAAAAGCTCGAGCCTGGAAGTTCGATTTTACCATTGGCTTTGTCACAAGCCAAAAGTCCATGTCACCAAAGAGACAGGTAAGTTCAGCCCTTTCTTGATATGCATCAGCTCGAGTACCCTCAACGGATACTGAAAGACTTTCGGCGGCGGCATGAACGGTGGAACTTTTCCTTATTCCCGCAAGGAGATCGCCTTTCTCTCTCTCAACTTTTGTTCTGATTTCTGTCTTCAAATGGGCGATCTCGACCTTATACTCATCTCGGAAACCGGATTCGTATTTGCCAGAGGCTTCAGATAAGTTTACCAGCTTCAAAACTATTACCGGGGTTCGAATTGCAACACTTGTTGATTTCCTTGGATTTTTCAGGGACTTTTCGTAGCCTACAATGTCAGATATAACATCCTTTTGGAGTGAATCAATGATGCTAGTTGGGTGTTTAGCTTGCAGCCCTTCAATCAAGGATGATAACATGAAAAGAAAATCGGGGGTACAAGTGCCTCGGACACCATTGGGTAGTTCGATTACGAAGTTAGTATGGGTTGTATTGTCTTCTGCAAAAGGCGAGAACTGAGGATCGAACTTTGTCACGAATAAATCGTATGGGCGGATGTCATCACTAGAGGTGTGACGTGAGGGCAATTGTGAGGTATCCAGTTTGACTTTATGAAGTGAGAAATCAGGCATGGCCCAAGGGTTTGACGAATTCGGAACAATGGTGGGTGGATTCTTGTGTTCTTCAGCCGAATGGTTGTTCTGACGGAGCCCTGGCGTTACCTGAAACGAGGTATGGCGCTGTCTTTCTTTTGATACCAAGCTTGAGGTGTAGATGGTGCTATGGTCTCCTCTTCTGCGTCCACGTTGCACGCTTGAGGCGTCTGAGGAGACAAGGAAACCTTCAGAGCTTGTGTAACTGTTGCCGTCAGAGAATACACTTCTCTTTGCCGATAGGTGTCTCATATTCATGTGTCTAATAACAGGTTCGGGCATAGCAGGTATAGCAATAGTCGGTAGCGTTAAGTGATCACCATTAAGGTGTGTTGAATCAGGATCGACTTCCTCCCAGTCAAATAACAGCCATGGTGTTCTCTGTGTCCTTTGATCATGTACTTTGATGTGCTCCTGCTGTAATCTTCGGCTTTCCACAATGTCATTCTTTCGCTGAGCCATTTTCAGCTTGATCGTTGTCTCGAAGAGCGCTAAAGGAGCCACCTCAGGACGGGTTGGACTCCCCAGTCGACCAACGAGTTCATGATCCACTGCAGCGATAACGAGCTCAGGGACAAGAAGACTCATCCGTTTTGAAAACTTAGCATTTGTCCAGTCGTTAAATTTCGTTGTCACCGGCCCAGAGCTCAGTATGAAGGCTTTCTTGTCTAGAAGCACAGAGACATGAATCATACCGATCTTCGCTCTAAGAAACGTAACATCGTGTAGAGCAAGGGGAAATAATGGAGGCAGAGCATTCTCTTCGTTATCGAAAGAAAAGTCAAAACTCTTCAATGCTGGCCCTAAACAGGATAAGAACTCTGTCGAGCATTCTCCGATCACTCGACCTAGCTTGAAATCCCAGTTGCAGACATACGTTGGCTCGGCAGGGGGGAGTCCAAACAAGCGATGACCATGAACAGAAACTCCATCGATGAAAAGTTGAGAGTCAGATATCCTAGGGGGTCTGTCTGCCAGGTGGGACTCCAGCCCGACTTTTAAAGGAGCGATTGAAAACTCCAAATCCATGTAGTAGTTGGTAAATCGCAGGTCGATCTCCAAGGAAGGCGCAGTGAGTCTTAGGCAATTCAGGCGGTCATATAAGTTTTCCGGGAGTAGAGCGCAGGGGTTATCCACAGTGACATGCACTATAACATCTAGGTCATTCGATTTCCTATTAGGGTTGATTCCGTTATGTGACTCCGAGGGTTCCTTCGCATAGGCAAGGTCCTGAAATTCTTCGAGAGTCTTGAAATGCATTTCTTCCCCGAAGTAATTCTCCTTGATTGTCATAAACGATCGAATCAAGAATCCAAACAAGTAAAGCTTAGGGGATAAACCCTCGATATTGAGGAATAAAGTGTCCGTCAACTCAGACGAGGTAGAAAGGTAATAGCTGTAAGACCCTTCAATGAACATCGTCTCTAGCGTAGCGGCCGATTCACCTTGCAAGAAAGTGTGAAAAGTATCCCACAACGGGCTCAAATAATCTATACCGGCATCCTGAAGACGGACATTGAAGCTCACTGCATTTTGCTCTGGTTTATATTTGTTCAAAGGGATCAGAACATCAGAGGTCAATCTCTCGCCCTTGATCACCAGTAGGCGGTTGTCGTCCAGATCAGATGGGTTACTGATGATATTCATGTCATTGACATTCACAAACAATTGTAGGTTTACAAAAGAAAGGCTCAACTTATAGGTGAACGGCACGAATGTGTAGTATTCTGCTGGAGGGCCGGATGCCCAATCGGTAACAAGATCCGTCAAGAGAAAGATGTGGTCTCGCAAAAGAAACAACTCCATATCACGACTTTCGACATCAAATTTCCACGTACGAAGATCGTTCCAGGTAAGAGGAACTGAAAGATCACATTTAATAAGTTGCTGGGGACATTGCCATAGCACTGCATGATTGACGCTTGTTGACATTGTTGAATCTCGAAGGTCTAGAACAAGTTGATTGAAATAGCCAACTTTAGAAGCCACCATATCCATACAGTAGGTTATGGTCGAGTCGCCAGTTACGCGGAGAGACAACCACCCAAACGGCCGAATCTCGGGGCTAACATGACCCTTATCACTGTCTGCAGCTCTCGACTGTCGCCTTCGCTGTTGCTTCTTCATTTTAGATGCACCTCGTATTGCATCAGCGCGACCTTTCCACTGCCAGTCTTTGGAAGGTTCCCTTGTTGGAATACGCAACGTTAATTCCTCAGTAGTCTCCACTCGCAGTTTAAAGACAGAATTCTGTCTCAAATCGCCTGCGGTTAAAGGCTCCGCCGGTTGAGAGTTTCGGTAGGAATTTGGAAAGAAGATGTTTTGCAAGCCAACACGTTCGCGATCAGCCCACGGCCCGTAATTAATAACGCCTCCTTCGATCTTCACGTCAATGCCCCATTCTGGGGGTGGCGCACCATTGATATCCGGGGTTCCTTCTCGGGGAGGGCATTCCTGCGACAATGCTTGGGGCTTGACACACCCGGGAATGTCCCAATAATATGCTATAGCCATACTAGGGCTATCCAAGACTGTAGAAAATCTAGCATATTCGACAGAATTCCATTCTTCGTGGTCATCTTGATTGGTGTCATCTAAGTATCGAGAAAGACCAACCCACCGGACATCATGGCGAACATCGCCATGGGCTCTCGGCCCCGCGTCTTCGTTCTTTTCGGATACATGAAAGGATTCCACAGAGGTCTGAAAGTATGGAATAAGGTCACGAATACTATGCCATACTCTGCGCTTTTGGAAATGATAGTTGAAAATCGTATCCCTTTTGCGCTTTGTCCCGGGCAGGTCTTTTCGCGTCGAACTTAATCCCTTCGCCGCAGAAAGCTGGTTCTGTTTGAAGTCTGGGTTTGGGCGCATCTGAACAACAGGGTGGGTAAATTCAAAGGAGAATGATTGCCGGTAAAGATCAAGTGGCCCAGCATTGCATACTTCGACTAATCCAGTCGCACCGTCAAAGGTTGTTGTCAGAACGGACCTGGTGTTTTCATTCCCAATGACGATAGCCCCTTTGTCACACACTAGCCTCACTGGCAGAAGTCGAAGCAGCCTCGAAAGCCCATCACCCACTTCTTGACCGGATCCTTCAACAATGTGAGAGCCAATAGTTTCCCCGCCAGTTCTACTACGTCCTGGAGTATTACCCGCTTGAGATCTCGGAGGAGCAGAGTCGCTGACAGATAAATTCCTAGTTGAATTATCTTTGAGCTCAGCATCCAAAGAGCTGCTTCCAGGGTACTGTGGCTTAGTAAAGGCTGTTGGTTGTCCTGTGGGGGTAAAGCCTGCCAGGATACCGTCATAGGCCGGTGTCCTATTGTATATGAACCACTCAAGCCCGTAAAACTTGGCAGTAATACGACAAGGAAGTGAATCCGTGCCCTTCAATCCTCCTTGTTCCTTCATTCCACTGTCTCCGGCGCCATCATTATCCCCATCCCCGACTGATCGCACATCATCCCTCGTTTCGTATGCATTGGGTTTCAGGTCGTATAGAGACGTCCTCCTCACTGATCGCCTCCAATAACGCCATGTTATAAAGCCCCCGTGAACAAATATTGTCTCATTCACACCGTGGTATCGGACACCCTTAAAGAAGATCCGCCCCCCAAGCAAAGAAATCTGAAGAGCATTGATGTCGACATACGCGCGATAATAATGCCATGTGTAGGCGCGAATGCCGTACGAGAGGAGGGTTGCAAAGAGACGATTAAAGTAAAGCAAGAAAAACAGTACTCTATCTATAATCAGCGACCTGCATTGGACTGCGCGGAGTTCGGTGACCTTACAGTATGCAGGAAACAACGAGTTCAAGGAAGAAGAAACTATACGGCTGTAAGCTACCAGTATACATGCGTTTTACCTGACACTTACACATTAAAGCTTGGATCCGGTGTCAAGCCGAAGGTTAACAGACTCGTGTTAGCCATCTTACAGTATCTCAAGATCTCCGATGCCCGCGAACATGGCGGCGCGGGACGATCGACCTCCTTTCGAGTTGAGTGCAGAAAGGGATGCCAGTGTGATGTTATACTGGTGTGGTTATACTATGCCCCATAGTGGGACATCAAGGCGGGAAGCAAAATACCAGGCAAAACGTCAATTCATTTCAACTAGGAAAGTAACTTTTTAGGGGCCAGCGGAGGTCGCGATAACGGAGTAAATCTAAATGCGGCGAGGCGCATATGCTTACGTCCTTAGGCGGTGTCACGGGCCCGCCGTAACTGAAACCAGTAGCTCCAATGATACCAGTAATAACAGCTTGAGCGATGATCCTCTTAGTCCACACAACTTTTTCACAACGGCCTTCCTTCCGGTCATGCGAGCGCTTTCCTTGTCTATGGAGGAGCTTTAGGCGGCTTTTGACGATCTTCAGTTCATTGGACGGGGTATGATTTGGCTTTGTTCCTTTCGCTGCTCTTGTTAAGGTGCGGAATGCTTTACCGGTGGACGCAAACCTAAAAGTACACGCGGTCGAGAACCGCGAGTCTTGTTGGCAGTAGTCACCATGTCATCCTCAGGAGGTACAGGCTCTAGCCTAGCGAAAGCTGTGGTGATCGTTTCCGGTGTCTCGTCCCTGGTGGCTTCACTTTTGTCGCTTCTGTGAGAGCACACCCTTCCCCGCACTATGCAACGCCCGATATGAGATAGCTTTGCTAACGTCTATTTTTCTTATCTCAAAAGGTCGATATGGCTACAAACGTACGAACACCAATCTACTTTGGTCATTTCGATCTTGCACTGATATATAACGATAAGGAAAAACTATCGAAAACCGCTCCTCCAACGATATGTTGTTCGTATACTTCTGATGTCAGTTTTCTCTCGGTTGTGGTGGATCAGTGTTGAGCTAAACATATCAGGGTTCCTATATATGCGGCTGCTTCCTGGACGAGCATTGTATCACTGAAGGCGTCTCTTTGGCTGGATCCTATTCGCGATGTTTATGAGGTATAACTGGCGACCTAGGCAGCCATGAACATTGCTGACGAGTCACCTTAAGGCCTTTACTATCTACACCTTCTTCCAGTTACTCATCAATTTTCTCGGAGGTGAGCGGGCCTTGATCATCATGACCCACGGTCGTCCTCCGGTACAACATGCCTGGCCACTGAACCATTTCCTGCCCAAACTCGATATCTCCGATCCGCACACCTTCCTGGCCGTGAAGCGCGGTATACTCCAGTATACATGGTTAAAGCCAATCCTAGCTATCGTATCTATCATTATGAAAGCTACAGATAGCTACCAAGAGGGTTACCTGGGCTTAACCTCTGGTTACCTCTGGACAGGGATTGTGTATAATGTTAGCGTCACGATAAGTTTGTACTCGCTGGCGATGTTTTGGGTTTGCCTTCACAACGACCTGGCGCCATTCCGTCCTGTGCCAAAGTTCCTTTGCGTCAAACTCATTATTTTTGCTTCCTATTGGCAAGGTTTCTTCTTGTCCATCTTGCAGTGGCTCGGGGCTTTATCCAACGGTGTCGCGGGGTACACTCCTGACAACCTCGCCGCTGCAATTCAGGATTCCTTGATCTGCTTTGAAATGCCTATATTTGCGGTTACTCATTGGTATGCATTCTCTTGGCATGATTATGCTGACCCAACCATCTCCTCCGCGCGGCTTCCAGTAATATATGCGCTGCGGGATGCCTTTGGCATCAGAGACCTAATCGAGGACACAAAGATGACGTTGCGAGGCGAGAATTATGCATACAGGCTATTCGACTCTGGAGACCATATTATGGCGCATGCTGAATCCGAGTCTCGGGTGAGACGGATGATGCACGGCATGCGATACGAGCGCGGAGGGAAGGGCAAGTACTGGATTCCTACACCGGGTGAAATCAACAGTCGCACACCATTACTTGGTGGTGCTGAATCAAGTAGACGGGGCAGTCTCGTGGAACGGTTCCGCTCGCCCAGTGATGTTGAAGAATCGACACTAGACGAGGGAGATGAACAGCTGTTCACCAAGGCTCGAGCGCTGGAGTTTGGTGACTGGAATGTATGTGAACCAGATCTGTATAAAGAACTTCCACGCGCTAACGTCGCCCAGTATCCGGTGATAACGGCAAATCAAGCGCCACAAGATCAGCGTTTGGCTGCTCCATTCAGCTATCAAGATTCGCAACAACCAGAAGTAGTGAAGAAGTCCCGCAAGCACCGAAAAGTGCGTGCGCCCGGCAGCGAAGAAACGCAGCCAAAGGGTGACAGCACACCGAGCAAATCACGCATGCAGCGTACTGAAAACCGGGCTCCTCTTCAGCGAGGCCCGAGCTCTTCTACTTCTCAAAACTCACACCGCAGCCAATTAGTTGACCTTGTAGTCGAAGATCGAGAAGCCGAAGAGAAAGAACGATTTGAGCAGCAGAGAATGACTGGCTCCGCATTGTTAGAGCCAGAACATCGATATTTCCAGTAAGTGGTTCTTATTTGAAACTGCAGTCCTAGGGCTGATATATCTTTAATTTCCAGGACGCCATCCGGTCACCCATTGAGCGAGCAGTCTAAGATCACCCATAGTGAGGGTTCTGGTTCCCCCAGTGAACGCGCAAAGCAACCGACCGAGAGAGATGAGGACACGGCCAACGATGAATCAAAAACCCCAGGGTGGTCGTATGAAGGGTTGGAGGAGAATGTTTGGGGTCAATGACAAGAGTTATCCCCACTGCATATACGCATGGTTTGGGTTGGTTTATGTTTTACTTCCAACTTTCGGTGTATAGGTGTATATTCTTCGGTTGTTACTTTCTTCTTTTCTTTACTTCTTGTTCCTCTACTTCTATCCCACTTTGTTTTGTTTCGGAGGCATAGGGTACTTTCTTTTTTGGTGCCTGATGAAGTCATATATAAATAGCACGAAACCAGATAAAAAGTAAATTTAGGGTATAGACGTCAACCACTGACAATGCGCTGCTCCTTCGGCAAGAGACTGGGTGAGACAGCTCACGTTCTGTGATAACATGGCACCATCCTGTCCAATGTCCACAATAATCACACGTCATTTGGGAGGTGATAGCTGTGACTGGCGAAACGTGTTCAACGGATGCACCTTCAAATGCAAAAGCTCAATGGGGCAAATGGCAATGCGTCCTTAGGCGCCCACTCTGGGTGCCTCAGCGAAGCCAATAGTTTAGCGCCGTGATAACCAACAAATCACATGCAGGTCAGCACGCCGCAGATCGACCGCTTCAGACACGTTGTCGAGGAGGGGATCCAATCAAGGCAACGTGACGAGTCAGGAGACTCTCCGTTTGGTCTGGTACCTCTTTGTCTCATCTCTTTGGTCTTATCAATCCAACTCATCATACTTTGACCGTCACCCACAATGCATAAGCACAAAGGGACAGACCGAATCCGATTCGCTTCTGACCCATATTCTTACCGCCGCGGGGTCGGTCACAAGGGTTTCAGTACTGCTTTATGCCAGCCACCTATGAGCTGATTGTTGTCCACCCGTTTGGGGTCCCTTTTCACTTGGGGCTTTTTGCCCGGTGTGCCCTGCCTGTCCCTCTTGGATCTGATTCTTCCCCTTCTCCTTCTTTCCGTACGGTTGGGACCCCCACTGGATGATGGACCAACGGCTTGGAACCACTGGTAGCCATGAAGCGGGCAATTGAACAAGCAGGGTCGGTATGCGCTGGCTGGATCTCGTCCTGCTTGTTCTTCTGCCCGGGCTCGGGGAGCGATGATGAAAGCTTCCACCACCAACAATCTCTGAAGCGAAAGGGTATGTATGCCTAATATACCTGCTAAGCATATTGCCCCCGGCAAAACTATAGGAAGTTGCTGAACATTCTCTTATCTTAGGGGTCGAGCGAGAGATGAAAGTATGTCATACGCAGCCTCGTCTCGTTCCCCCGATGAAGCTCGCCGTCGACAGTTCTCTCCCCAGGCCAAGTGCGCCAGCCTGGACATCGTCTACACCATCACTGAAGCTGGATAGTAGGCTGTCATCGCAAAGGTCCAAACGAGCGAGTCTCACTTTCAAAAGAAAGTCAACTGCTCCTTTACGAATCAGCGGGCCCTCGGAATTCAGAACAGTTTCCAGTTTCGCAACTTCTCCCAGGGGATTCCATCCTGACAGTTTTATTATCCTTTCGCCTGGGCAATTTCGTCCCCTAGAACTGAACTTCGAGGCCTCCGGCAATGGACTGCCAGATCTTCCCGAGTTTGATACCTTTCAAGTAGAAGAAGAATGCCCAATACTTACCCGGCCTTCGCGCACTCTGAGAACATCCGCTGATGTCTCCCGTATATCTCGCGCCAAATCCCACCGACCTTCTTCTTCCTTTCAATTAGTGCGGAAACCTGTCGGCTCTGGATCCCGGCGATCCTCTCTAGCCACCATGGAACAGCTCATGGACAAACAAGTTCCATTCAATAACCCTTTAGTCCCTCACTTCTCTGCCCGTTCACATGCAGATAATGATCCGACTGCAAGTCAACATCATTCTGGTCACACTAGGCTGGACACAGCCAATGGTTGCGGATTGGTAGTGTCGAAGCCGGAGTCTTACAAAGAGTCACAAGCAAGCAGAATCACTCTACCCCCTAGGACTCCTACCAACACCACCTGCACCAACCTGCAGGACAGGCCATTACCCCCTATCCCAGTGGAAGATTCTCCTTCATCTGGCACCACTCAACGACCCCCGACGACACCGACCGAGACCCGACCACCCACCACCCCTTCCGAGAATCGTAACCCTAACTCAGCAACAACAACACCCACCCGATCCGGCCGCGTCACTCAATGGCTCTTCCAGTCAAGCAACAAGGCCTCACCCTTCTCTTCTTCCACATCCCCTTGGATGTCCACTTTCACCGACAAAAACCCCTTCCGCATCCGCTCCCGTACCCTTAGTGGATCCACCATCACCTCAAGTCTGACCAGCCTAACAGGTGGCTTCAAGGCTACTCCATCTTTATCCAGTAATACTACAGCAGCCCCAGGTCGTCCGTCTCACATTGATCCCCGTCTGCAAAAGGAATTAGACGTACCTATGTGCTTTTCTCGTCCATATATACCTAAACAAGCTGATGATCCTGCCATCTATCCAACCATCTTTGAAGGTCAACAACAGCAGCAGCAGCATCCACAGAACGGATACGATGAATTCGATCACGATTACTACACGACATATCGTCGGTCCGCGGTCGGTTTGGCTTTTTAAGGGGGATTGAGAGCAGGGGGGTAATGTTCGTGTATATACCTTAACTTCCACGCTGTCTTGGCTTTATCATTTTCTGGTAATAATTCGTCTATTTATTATTATATACCTCCTTGTTTTTAACGTCTATGAATCACTCTTCTCTTTCCGTCTCCACTTTATTTATCTACTTATTCACCCATTGGTCAGTAGATAGACGAGGGAATATTTCGCATGGATGTTACAAAGAACACTTCGTAGTCTGAAACATTCTTCAACTGCATCCAAAGAAGCGGCGGAGTTAAGAGTCCCGTCTATCCGAACAGTCTGCTTCCTTGACTATATATCACCATGAGGATTCATACGCCTCCCTTGGCAACGACAACGCATCAATTATAATTGTAGCCTAGGGTCCTAGAATACATGTACAGCATTTCTATTACACTATCGATTACCACATAGTAACTCCGCATGCAGGAGGCAAGAATGGCGCATCGGCCCGAGGATTTTCCTCCCAACCAGCCAAGGCGGTCAGGTGATTTATGCCGAAATATCTGTTTTTCTAGCGATATCGCTGACTCTCCCATCTTCTCAGCACGACAGCTCCATATCACTTCCTTCTCCTGCAATTGCTCACTTTTTCTCAAATCCCTCCGCCACAATGTTCCAGCGTACCATCCTCAGACAGGCCCAAGCCTCCCGCTCTCTCCTTTCCGTCCGTTCGGCGTCTTCAGCACCATTGGCGCTTAGCCGCACGTCACAATTCCAGCCGCAAACCCTCCGTCCATTTGCTCCTTTGCCCAGCTTCCGCAACTACTCTACAGAGAACAAGGCCGAGGAAGGCAAGCAGGAGAAGAATGAGAACGCTGAATCAGAGTCCCAGAACCCCGAGGATGCCATTCGTAAGGAGCTTGAAAAGAAGGAGAAGGAGGTTGTCGATTTGAAGGTAAAGCAAATCAATATGCTCCTGATGATTTGATTATCCTCCCAACTACATTCATACATATACATATGTGTATACATACAAAGCCTGTTCTTCACAGCTCCGCTAACCCGCCACGCAACAGGACAAGTATGTCCGCTCCGTCGCAGACTTCCTCAACCTCCAGGAACGCACCAAGCGTGATATGGACAATGCGCGCAACTTCGCCATCCAGCGCTTTGCCGTTGATCTTCTCGAGAGCATTGACAACTTCGACCGTGCCCTCCTGGCTGTGCCCGAGGCCAAGCTCAACTCCAATGAGCCTGAACATAAGGACATTAAGGATCTCGTCTCCGGCCTGAACATGACTCAGAACATTTTGATGAATGCCCTCAAGAAGCACGGTCTGGAGAGGTTTGATCCTAGCGAGCCTGCTGAAGATGGCACGACCCAGAAGTTCGACCCCAACATGCATGAGGCTACCTTCATGGCCAAGGCTGAGGGCAAGGAGAACGGCGATATCATGTATACTCAGAGCAAGGGCTTCAGGCTGAACGGACGTGTCCTGAGAGTAAGCACAACCCCTTCCCTGTCATACTAACGTCAATGGGGTTCACGATACTAACGAGAAACCTTTCCAGGCTGCCAAGGTCGGCGTTGTCAAGAACGACTAAATCAATCACCCACACAAACACCTCATCAGTTTCCTCTAAACGCAACCTTACCATCTCTTATTCTACCTGTATAATATACCGAATACCTTTCATCATGACGAGGAATAACCAGTTATGGTAACCGTGATACCACGTCTTTTCTCTATGAATGCATGTGTATGATACACCGGCTATTTTGTTTGCATACGATCGGAGGGCTTACGGTCTGCCCTCCTTTCGTAGTTCTTGTCTTTTTTTCATGTTCATGTCAGGCGTTTGAAACTCACCCCTCACCTCTCACTATATCACATTATATCTGTATAATACATGCAATGATCTGGTCTTGTCATTCTACAAAAAAAAAGTTGGTCTGATTGGCTTTTTTTTTGGATATGAGCTACTTGAACAGTATTGGATCCTGGGTTTCGTTTCCTTTCCTTGCTTTGCTTGTTCGTTGGGCTGAGTCGTTTCGGTAACGGGTCATGATGATCTACATTAATAGATGATTGACTGGATCGGTCATTACTATATTTCTGTCTATTCTTTTCCTTCGCCCTTGGGCGATCTTAGGCGGCGTTGTAGACTTCGATATGAACTATGTGCAAGAGCATTGAGTATCTTCCCACTTCGTTAACGGTAGCGACAACAAGCACAGTAGTGTCTTAATTGACTACAGTTCGACGCTTTTTGCCCTGGGTCCATATTGCGGATGACCTTTAATGTTCTTCTATAGAGATAGTTTATATACATTGGTGCTTGTAAAACTCTCTTCGCATCGATAATACATCTACATCCAATAGGTTCTCATAAAGCTTTACATGGTCATTTATTTCATTTTTAATCGGGTATCAAGCTAAACCGGTAGTATTGTATGTCTCACCATTAATGCAATCTACCAAAAGGGCACGTACCAATATGTTATAGACACAAGAGCCCAGGGCAGTTCAGCAGCTCGATTGGATTTACTCTAGCCGTCTAGCAAAATTTATCCAACACACCTACAGTTCGGCAGTAAGATCAAGTAAACAACAGACTACGATCAACCTTGAAGTCGAGATGAAAACTTTATTCTCCAAATACTGTACAGATAAAAGGTACACAGGGATCAATCATGAAATAATCGTGGGATATTATACTAGGATCCATACCACATGAGACAACATGCCGATTTAAATCGATTACCTCAACTGAACGCCCAGCAAGCCAACAAGCTTCTCCCTGACCTGGTTATGGAGGTCATTGGTCTCTTCGTTGGTCAACGTGCGCTCCAGACTGCGGTAATTGATCCGGTAGCACATGCTCTTCTTGCCTGTCTTCGGATGCGTGAATTCATCAATAAGTCTGACGTCTTCGACCAGATCGCCCGCGACACCACGGACGATCTCCATGATATCGTTCTCGTGGACTGGCACCGCGCCGCCGGCAGCGCTACCGCCGCTAACGGCCGCAGAAGGAAGCCAGAAGGCGACATCCTTATAGCAGGCAGGGTGTTTGGAGAAGGGCTCGAAGCGGGAGATATGGCCGGCCTTGAACTGGGAGAGGAAGCGCTCATCGCGGGACCAGAAGAGTCGGATGTCCGGGATGTTGAAGAGGAGCATGGCGATGCGCTCGAGGCCGAGCCCGAAGGCCCATCCGATGCGATTTGGCACGTCCGAGTTGATCAGCAGCTCTTGCTTGATGACACCGCAGCCCAGGATCTCGAGCCAGTCGCCTTGCCAGAAGACTTCGAGTTCCCAGGACGGGCTGGTGAAGGGGAAATAAGCCTCTACCCAGCGGACCTTCAGCGGTTCTTGTTCCGTAGCGTTATTGCCGTCGGCGGCCGCGGCGGCTTTGCTGGCTTCGGTGAAGATCTTGATCACCATTCGCTCGAGGGAGCGTTTGAGGTGCGCCGCGATGGCTTCGACCTCCTCCGCGCTGTGGTGCTCTGCCTGCAGTGGGTTGCGCTCTGCGTGAATGGTGGGGTTGGGGTCCTCGACGGCGACGTCGTGAGTCGGGATGCGGTTGAGATCGTCCGTGATCCTGGCAGCTGTTTCCGCAGCAGCCTTTAAGGGCTCAATGTCGGGCCGTTTCCACAACATGGCGCCCTCCATTTGATGGAAAACGGGGTAATGGCTGCGATCGATAGCATCTCGGCGATAGACGTCCGCAACAACAGTGTACCCAACCTCTTCGGGACGCGATTTCTCATTCCGGTTGATCTGTTGGAAGTATGCTTGCTGGTGCGCGCTGGTATGTGTTCTCAGCACGGTCTTCTCATTGACATAGTAGGTATCCGTGCGGCTACGACCGGGATGGTCCAGCGGGAACCCGAGGACGTCGAAGTTCTGCGCGGTCGTAACAACGGGACTCTTCTCGTGGTAGTTTCCGTAGACGGGACCCGGGAACTGGCTTTCGATTAGCTTCCGGGTGATGGCGAGAGGGTGGTTCTCGTCGAGGTAAAGTCGTCTTCCGACGTGGGAGAGGATCGTATCGGGAGTGTTGGTCCATTGGTCTGTGGGATAAGATTTATCTTCAATTGTTAAAGATGGCTTCTTTATGGAGACCCGAGGATCCGGCTTCTGATCCGGGTTCGTAGATTCTTGGGTTCTGAGAGCCGCTGTTGAGCTCCAGGTTCTGCGGAGAGGGTCCGAGATGTGCGAGACATGCGAGAACGGAATGCGCACGTTCCTGCTGATTGCCCATCTGCTGCTGGTGGCGCGCAGCGCCCTGCCTGTAGCCAAGAGGCGCATGTCGATATAAAATGCACCCCGAATGGCGCGGTGGAATTAATTACCAGGGTGGAAGCACGTAATCTTGGAGGACTTACTCCGATGCGGAATCAATACAAAACATTCCGGGCCGGCGAAATTAGTGGCCGACGGGATTGTGCATACATAACTATTTTTCCACGACTGACCGAACGTATCGATACCTTCAATATGTGTCTACTCAAATTTGAGAAGGCTACGTATCTTGGGACGAGCCAGAAAAGGAGAGCTGGCTTAATTGAAATTAATGACAAACCCATACACCACGAAATGCCTTCCAATCGTCCACCAACCCGAGAAACAGAATATAAACAAGGATTAGATCAATGAACGCCCAAGCAATCATCCTTAGTTAAGGTTCCGAGAAGAAGTCATAGAAAGCACAGAAATGGTCAACCAACGCGTCTATCGCTTTTGCCTCGCTTTCGCCGGTCAATGCAGAGAAGGAAATGAGAGAAGCGATGACCTAGTACCGCAGTTGTAGACGCCAGCCACCAAACAGTCGAGACACGCAAGCAGATCAGACCAGACCAGACCGAGCATCAGTAGTAACCCGTGACGCCAATCCCGAATGAGCGTAGAGACGGACTAACGCCATGAAATACAATGTAAGATATGTGAGAGAAGGAAAGCCAGGTTAATGCGGATAGCGATGGAGCGAACGCTGCAACGAATATAGGATCTCAGCCCCCTTCTCAAATGCCTTCGATGGTATCGGAACCTGAGTCATCTGATCCGTCGGCAAGCATAGAGTGAGTCGGTAGCTTTCGTCCTGATCCATATACCATCTCCATTAACTTGGCTTTCTGCTTCTCCCGGACAGATCGAAGGTAATCATAGCTGCCCTCTAATCCACGAATCTGGCCTTCAATTACAGCCTCAACCGGTCCTAGCATCCGACCGTTACTCCGACCACCACTTGAATCAATAGCACCAGCAAAGCTCACGGAATCGTTGCGCCGAACGAGTGGACTGACGAGCTTTCGTCGTAGAGTTTCCAGGTTGACCTTAAGAGTAAGGAGCCGGCCGCGGTGATCCATGAGGAGATGCTTGTTGGCGACCGTCCGGCTACGGACATTAGCGAGTAGCCGTTTGTTCTTCTCATACTTCCGCACAACGGCTGCGTCTGGCCCAAGAACACGGGTCCAAAGAGAGCTGAGCATTTCACCTTCAGCACGCTCTTGGGCATCTGACTCACGCACAACCGTGCGTTGAATATTGAGAAACTGACGATCTATAGATTCAAATAGCGCGAAAAGCGCAGTCGAGTGGGTCAACTCGCTGTTAATGGACTCTTCAAGTACCGACAGGAACTCTGTGAAGGTCCGTGTGAGGGTGGAGCGCGTACGCTGGGCCGATGTCTGACCGAACAACGCAGTTACAACGTGGCCAAAGGTGGTCGGAGTGTTTAGCTCGCCACTAACACCATCCCCATCCGGGACGGTGATACGCTCTAGCGTGCCGAGTCGCGCCAGAAGATCGTGCATATTGTCAAGCATGATAGACGGTAGCGTACTGGGCGGTTGGGATGACAATGTCTCCAGCTCCCGTTTGGCCCAATCCATGACGAGCAAGATTGAGTCCACGTCCGAGTCCACATTAGCGAAAAAGCGCGTCAACTCTAACGACAGCGACTTCAGGGACTCGGACAACTCATCCAGCTGGCGCACTATGATCGGCGCACTGGTCATATTGGTACCGCGAACCGACTCACTCAGATCCCAGACAGCAACACCGGTCTCCTGCAACGTCCCTATCTGTTGTACACCATTCTCTGAATAGTATATCAGAGGCTCAAAAGACCGCGCAAAGCCCGACAGTTTCACCAGGTCAGGGATTGCTTGCGGTACGCTGGGTAAGAACAAGGCGCGCATGAATACTATGGATAGTAGGGCTACCAGAATGGAAATGGTGGTGTTGGATTTGGAGCTAGTGATCTTATCGAATTTGGATCGCAAGTAACTAAAGAGTGCGACAAAGGGTTCGCGCTGCTGAACTTCTGCGCGCACAGCGAACCGGATATCTTGAGAAAGGCCCACTCGTTAGTATCCCGCGCCAGCATGCTGGACAGGGTTCAAACCGAGATAAAGCCTACAATTGCTTAGATTATTATCCGAGCCAAACTCCAGTCCTTCCGGGGCGGGACTGGTCTCCGGCACCCGGCGTGGGCTAGGTGACCGAACCTTGTGCGGTGAGTCTGCGTCCCTCGGCAGTGGAACATTGGCAGCGATCGTAAGGTCCCCTGTATCAGTAGAACTGCTCCTTTTACCAGCCATGGGATCCTCCAGAGCGTCTTCATATTGCGGGCTGGGTTCTCGCGATTGTGATGGACTTAACCCCACAGTGGGCTTTAGTCCTAATCGATCCTGATCAACCTTGCGCAGATAGGGCTGATGCCGGTACCACCCACTGCCTTGGACGTAGTCATACCTCCGAAACCCTGGGGGTGACCAGCGCTCCCCGTTAGGAGTCATGTCATCTTCTTCCACGTCGGACTCCTCTGACCGAAATCCTGAATGTTGTGACGGTAGACCAAACGCCGGAGAACGGTGAGCATTATTTGGGTTCTCAAAGTCTTCGAGCGACGCATCCAATGAGGGATGCTCGTCAAAGACGTTATCCAGCTCATCCAACATGGTGGACGGCGTTGCGCACAACCTATACGACGTTATCAAAGCCACTTCAATCGTTGCGACGCTGAAGCGACGACTTGAGTGGACGAAAACAGTTCCTAGATTGTCGCGGTGAGGTGATAGTTTGTGGAGGGGTTAGTCGCAAGCGCACTAAGACGAGACGGGATCGGTCTTATGCGCTGTCGCGATAAGTGGTGGGGAGAAGGTAAACAGGTGGTAGGTAGGAAAAGACAAGTAACGAAGAGTAGTCTGCAGGTCAGAACGAAGATACAGGAATGGACAGACGCAAGACATGGGAATGCGAAAGGGAGTAGATGCCAGCGGACGAGGCCTTGATGCCTGAGGACGGAGCGGCCGACTAACTGGGTTGCGACAAGTCACGCTCGCTTTCCCGGGGTAGGTAGTAGATACGGAGTACTTGCAGCAGTTACAGAGGCGCTTGCATTAGAAACGTTGTGGCACAGTGATCAGCAGTCCGCTGTAAATGCCGTTAGTTTTGACGACTTGGAATCAACCAACAACAGGATATCATCAAGTGTTCTGCGGGTAGTCATTCAAGTTCTCAAAGGAATGCGGTTCGTGTTCCTTTCTATTTCGTGCCCAGGTACCAAAGGAGAATGAACCAGCGATACCCCCCCCTCGCATCGCTCTTTGGGGTTTGAGTTGTTTTATCGGGAGAGCAAGAGAGGGGCGCAGGTGGTGGCTGGGCCAATGGCGGTGGACAGTCCAGGGGGTCATGTGCCAACGTGTTCCAGACCCGTACTGTTCCGTACAGGTCCATCGTAGTTACTGTCCTGTCCTTGGGGATAGGTACCCTCTGGTAGGTTTGCTCTAGACTAGTGGTAAGATATCGTCGTGGTTAGTCACTGAAACACTGGTTGCGAGTGTTCCCTCGAGAAATCCAGTCCAATCTGCCGGTCCAATAACATCCACGGCCGGTAGGGATCGACCACCAGTTTGCCATAACTCTCCCACTGCTGGTCCAGGACGATAGGACAGGACTCGTCCAAGTGGACCATGATAGCTCCTAGAGAGAAATCATCTTCACACCGTAAGAACCTTGAGGGGCTTCTCGCTCGAGTCGGATCAAGGCAACGGCCGGCAAGTGAGCGTCGAACATCTCGGGAATAAAGGCCCAACCCAAAGTGCCCGAATCGGGATTTCCATACATCCACGTGATAAACCAATGACGCACGTGGTGTAATCACGGGAACTCAACGGGCGTCTGTGGTTAGTCCAAACAAGAGCGTGAGAGAAGAGAAGACTGTCGTCATGAGAGGAGATATCTTTATTCATTACAGCCTTACGGCCTGAAACTTAACCATGATACATAGAGCTGAAAAACATGACCATCGAGAGGAAAATGTGGAAAGGTTATGGGCCGCCATAGACAAGCTCGTGAAGGAAACGTGTCTCTATGAAACCCGCAAATCCTGCGCACAAAGGAAAAATCACGTCTATTGCGAGTAAACAAGGTATTGAGTAATATTACATGCCCTGTCCGTCAAACTGCCGAGGATCTGGGAACGTATCAGATCCGACGCGACAAGTCGCTTGAACCGGGTCGAAGAAAGAATTTTATTCACGTTAAAAAAGAGAGTTTAAGCACAGCTCTCCTTGAGGTAACTGATAGAGCATGACCAGTCAGCACACAAATGCTATTGTAATAGCAAGACATAACGAGTAAACATACGTGATGAGGTCGTTCCTCTCCTTGCCCTTCTTGAGGCCACCGAAGGCCATCTTGGTACCGGGAATGAACTTCTTGGGGTTCTCGAGGTACTTGAACTACATGGAATTAGTCAACCCATAATTGACGGGAGCACGAAGAACAATGCATACCAGAGTGTTCTCATCCCAGGTGACACCGGCCTGCTTGTTGGCATCGGTGTAGGCGTAGCCCTCAACGGAACCGGTCTGACGGCCAAAGAGACCGTTGAGCTTGGGGCCGACCTTGTTGGCACCATCCGCCTCGACGGTGTGGCACTGAGCGCAGCGAGTCTATAGATAATGTTAGCCTTTGCGCAGCAAGCCTTCTATGAATCGATGCCAGCTTACCTGGAAGAGCTTGGCACCCTTGGCAGAGTCACCTGGAGGAAATAGGATGTTAGCCGTCTGCTTCGCTTTCTCTGCAGCCTCAAGTTCGGCCTCGCGCATGTCGATGGTAGTAAGAAGGCAGAAAATGTCAAAGCTGGTCATGTTGCTCAAAATAATTGTGTATTGTGGGCGCATCCAGATATTGATTCTTCAATGATATGGGATGCGAAGAGAAAAGTCGCAGACTGTCCATTGTCTAGAGAACACAGAGCTGTTGGGGAAATTTTTGTGCTCCTCGAACAGCAGTAACAATCATTCACTGAATCCCAGGAACCAATTCGTGTTTGTTTGGACACCAGCAGTGAATGACAGGATGGGACGCGCTTGACGAGCAACGGGGAAGCAGCAAGCCAGGGAGCGAGGTAGCTTACCAGGAGCGAAACCAGCGTCCTTGCCCATTGTGAATGTGTGTAGTAAAGTCTAAAGAGACTGGAAAGATGTTAAAAGGATAGTATACAAAAAGAGGGTATCCCAAAAGCGAATTGAGGAAAATCAACTGAAGGAGAAAAAAAAAAAACGGGCAGGAAGAAAAACTTGCGATCGCAGCAATTTGTACAAAGCGCCGTCTTCGCCCCCGAGGCCTCCCGTGATTCTAGCCTCGGCCAATCAGCGGCAGGATGATTCAGCACTCAACGGGCTCTCTCGGGACAAGGGAAACAACCGGTGTCTTTTTTCAGCACCTATTTTTGTTTCCTTGGTTCTGCATTTTTATGGGGGAGACGGCGTCTCATACGGCTACAAAAGATGCAACGACGTTACGTATGCTTACATTGCCCGGGAATAGAACCCTGTCTCGTATAGTAATCGACGCCCTATTACATCTTTCTCTTTACGGTACTATTGCGATGAGCATCAGTCAAAGTCATTTTGCAAAGGCCGGGTTTGCATAGGTATGATCTCATACCTCGACGGTGTTTGACCCAACAAAAGATTACGGGGAGAACTGGGCCGAAGCGGAAATGGATGGACCCGGCCTTTGGAAATGCCTGCCTTGCTATTTGTCCCCCAACGGGCAGAATTCTCGTGAACTGGTCTGTGTGTCCAGCCGCCGCCTTTGGCCCGAATTGAGGTCTGAGCCTGAGGCAGTTATATCCCGCTCTTTACCTAAGATAAATCCTATTCAATGAATACAACTTGTCCAGCCGGGGGAGCCCACGATACCCTCTTCCTAGACGGCCGCCTGGGGTGAATCAATCTCTGCCCCAACCGTGTGGTCACCTCTCCAGAACATCTGTACAAGCCTAGCAGCCCAATTGCTACCAAGATTAGATTCTTTGAAAAATCTCATCGAACCTCTAATTCTCTTGCACCATCCTATTTCCGTCACCTTCAGCTAGGCTGCTTGCACGAAGTGGTCTAGGAGCATTTTGAGTGTATAGAATATAGTTCCACATCTCTTCCTGTTTTCGCCTTTCTTCCCCCTAGTAAAGGTGTTACTCTTCAAAGCTGATGAACCCTCGTGTCAACCTCTCTGGTTTCAGCTCTACAGAGATGCACATACTTCCTCGCCTCCGTGGACGGCTGCAATACAGCATTGGATTTCGTAAACCAAAGAGAACATGCGTCTTGTGGTCCTATACATACGCTATCTTGTCTGTCATGTATGAAATCTCTAGCCAACGACAGTAAGGAAATGCAGTTCACCTGAGTGCAACTTGACAGGAAAAGAACGCTCGCTTGAATCTAGTATTTCCCGTTGGGCTCATAATGGCATACCAGGTAAATGCTTAAAACATACCAGACAGTGTGACAAATAACTGTGTTCTCTTTCCTCCATGGAACCAAGTTAGATGTTCTAGAACTCTGGGCCAGTCTTGCCAATCAACTTCAAATAGTACAAGGACTACTACTGAAATAGCCCCAAGCTGTAATTATAGTTTAGACTTGACGTTCCGAACTACTGATCGTCGCGCATGACATTGAGAGCCCTAGCCGAGGAACTTGACAAAGTGCATCTCCGGGGCATATAATGAGATGTTTGGGAAAGAAAGACATACACTAACTTACTACAAGACTAAGAGTGAATGAAGCATCTGAAAACTCGGGGGAAATCCGCCTATCTTGGAAAAGCTCTAGCGTAGGGTCAGATTCTCTTGCTCTTTATCATGAGCGAAATATGGTCAACTCCGGACAATCCTTGTGTATGCATCCGTGGGTTTGTCAGAACATGGCATCGATTGGCCTGTAATAATAGGCCATTTGATGTGTTATTCTTTCTAATGTGCAACGTAATTAAGTGGTTCGCGAGTGAGCAATAAGTATCGAGAATAAAGGTATGCTTGGAGATATGCGGTCGACTGCATTGGTATCACAATGCCCCTGCTTTGCAGTAGTTTTCTAGCTATAGAAGCAGTATATATTCCAGTCAGCCATCTTGAAGAACAATATCAAAGGAGCGAATTAAAAATCCAAGGTTCAACTTCCATCAAACAACCCCAATGTTCATACATATGCGTGAATCACGTGATTAAACACCGGCGTCAACCCCAGCGGGAAAAAAGTTCCAACTCCGCAGAGCGATCACTCCACCTCCAACATCCTTCCCCCAACAACACGCACAGCAATGGCCCCGGTCACAATCCCACAATTCCTCCTACCGCGGGGAATCCCGTCGACGCGGGCCCTCCAGTCCCTCTCGCGCGCAAACGCAACCCACCACCGCATCAGGACCACGACCCGCCGCTGCGCATCAGACAACAGCAAGCCGCGAGTCCTAGAACAGCCCGACAAGTTCCGGCCGCCATCGCACCCCGCGCGCAGGGTTGTGCAAACACGCAATGGAAGAGTCATTGGCCGAGAGCCGATCAACTATGGTCCCAAGCTCACGGAGAAAGAGAGGGAGGAGCAGGAGCGCAAGCAGTACCCGAATATGTTCCCACCTGAGGGCACAGTTATGTATAAGTTTTTGACAAATCGGTGGATTCATATCTGGATTGCGATGGTGAGTTCCCCCCCCCCCCCTCTTTTTTGTGAATTATGGAACTTTTAGGGTTTAATACTTGGTTCAATGCTGATCGGATGTGGTTGTTTAGAGCGTACTCACAACTTTGGCTACGTTTACCTTCACTACGAACTTTAAGCGATCGTCGCCATTTGCGCACTTACTTCCGTCTTGGTCGGATCTTCTTTGGCACCCCATTGATACAGTTTCTCAGGCGCTGGCTGTTTTCCGCATGCATGTGCAGCATACCTCCGTACAAACGAGGGAGAAGCGGCACCAGCGGATTGAGGATGCGGAGAAGAGACGACAGTACCGTATTGCTCATGGGTTGGAGGAGCCGACTGAGGAGCAGGCCAAGACTGAAACTGACGTGGTTGATGATCAGTCTCCGATAGCTGCTGACGCGGAGGCGAAGCAAGGAAATGGGGAATATGTTGATTGGGAGGGAAAGAAGATGCCTGTCAAGAAATGGTTAGGCATCTGGTAAGGGTGGCTCTTCCTGTGCCGATATTGGGGTTGTGTGGATGGGTGGTTGGATGATTGGGCGACTGGGGTGTATAAACACTGCTGGAGAGCTTACTATGTAGATTAGCTTTGCATATCTTTGGATTTTGTCTTAGCATTGTATTATTCATTATGTACATGACGTCTCTTGTCTTTTGATGTGATGATCCATCTTTGCCGGGAGGCTGCTGATTCGGCACTGTAAGTAATTGCCTTGGGTCCTGCTGCCAGGGTATTCACGCAAAGCGCACAGAAGACCTCCTACATTGTAGCGAATCAGAAGCGATACGCATACTTCTGCTGAGTATTCCTATTATCGCCGCCGACAAAGAGTATGTGGTAGAAGACGTATAGAGGGCGCACATAGGGCAAGGTGTCATCCGTATTCGGGACAATGAAGTGTCGCATCAATTTATTCACCCGACTTGAACGCCCTCTAAACCCTCAAGAACCTCCTCACCAACACCACCTTTCTCGAGCACGAGCTTAGCCATGCGAGCAACCGTGCTCCTCTTCACACCTCCACGACGGGGCCTCCAAACTCCTGGAACCTCTTCCTCGCCTGTGGATGGGTTCAGAGTGGCAGCTTCTTCGGCAGCAGCTGCAGAACCTAACGTAGTCACATTTTCCGAGTTAGGCACACCAGGTTGCGTTAACCTGGAAGGAGGGTCGATCGTGCGGATGGAAACGAGCTTCAGGCTATCGGAATTGCTATCCCGAGTAACAGAGATGGCCAGAACCGTATCAGCAACAGCAATCTCCTCTCTATCAGGATCGAAGATAATGTTTTCGCCCACAGAGACGACGAGCAACGTTACTGGGGGGCGAACTTGTTGGGAAGAAGTAGGGGATACCGTCGAGGTAGAGCGTGGATACAGGTATTCAGCAGCATCCCAATCATCATCGAAAAACGGATCTTCCTCGCCTTGGGACTTCAACTTCGGAAGCTTCGTCGACAGGAGCGCCAGATGAGTTGTTAAGGAGAGTAATGGAAGCGGATATGATTGAGGTTGGGAGAGAAGAAGAACCTAAATCAACAGCATTAGAGTCGACCACGCAGTAAAATTTAACAAGCACTTTACATCAATATACAAACGCCAATGCCACCGTTTGTTGATCACCAGCCTTCCCTTCAGGCCACCAGCCATCTCGCCATTTCCAGAGCCCTCACTTGATACAGACTCAACCAGAGGCTCTCGCATCATCTCGGACAAGAAAACTGGCAAAGCATCGTCATCCCGGAACCCTGGGATCTCGATCGACATCTGCACCCATGACCCATGTCCAGAACTCGACTCTTGACTTCCCTCGCCGTCGGTATTTCCTGCGTATTCTTCCTGGGTCTGTTGCGGCAATTTGAGCGCATCTGCCGAGACCGCTGTTTTTTCTACTTCTGCCTTTACTCCGACGATTGCTTGGGTGCCGTCCGCAAAACCAACACGTGCGCTACCGTTAGTTCCGGGAAGGATATCAGTCTCCGCTGTCAAGGGCCGAAATTGTGTCGCCGAGCGTCCATCCGGTCGAATTGGGTTACCTGGAAGAGCAAGAGATGTGTAGAGATAAGAAAGCTCTGCAGGCGAGATATGTGGGGTTTGGGAGGCGGACGATGCCTGCCTTTGGGCCGCCATTGGAGCAGACAACGTAAGACAGAAAGAAAGAAAAGGAAAAGGAAAATAAAATCGAAACGATCGAGGCTGAGTCGGAAGTAAAGACTCTGAATTATGTGGGTATTGTCACACAACCTGATAGCTCCGCGGCGATCTGTTCAGCCGTGAGTGAGTGGAGTATTTTTCAGTCCCAAAATAATCAGTCAGTCTAATGTATGGTGACCTCTTTGAAAAGATAGCAACACGTCTTGAATATGCGATCTATTCACAGGAGCACAATATTCATAGCCAATATTAAGATAATGTGCTACACAGGAATAAGTTGAACTAGCATACAAAAGTAGCACTTGCTATGGAAATTCTGTGAAAGGCGGACAATCGTTATTCCCGGCCCGCTCCACGTTCCCATCAAGGCTCATCAACTGCTACACCTGTCGATCCTACGCCAGGTAAACATGATATGATGTAAAGTACTCCGTACGGAGCACTTTATGGCCTGTTTGATTAGGTATATATGTATAAACATACGGCTGGACAGCCGAATCTAAGTAGTAGTATATTACAAGGTGTGTAGAGCCCAAGACTAGCCACCAGTGGTCCTTCCCAGCAACAAGAAAAATTGTACATGAGGTGAATCGAAAATTTCGCAGAGAGATCACATCACTTCCCTAGATGAGATGCAATGATCGGCAGGTGAGAATAAGGGATGAAAGGGGAAAAGGAGAGGCTAGGGAAAGATGTTTAGGAAGTGTATAAGCGGTAGTGATGACAGGAAGTGACAAAAGAAAACAAAAAGCTGTTGGTAGTGAACAAGACATGTTGGGCAAACAATGCATATATGTATATATAAAGAACGATAGCAGACCTCGCGACTCGCGCATTTGGTATCAAAACAATGTGCAAACAAGAACACCGCAAACGAAAGACAAGATATGAAAACCGCATGCCGAAACCAGGTTGCGAGGCCAACTATATCTAAAAAGGCCTTTGGGGTATGAAGACAACAATGAAGACAAATGAAAAGGAACCCGGGCTAATCCTTGCCCCATGCAAAAATAGGGAGAGAAGATGTTGTCACAAGAAACAAAAATGGCTAACAAAAAGAAAACAAAAAAACACCAATCACCGGAAAGACGAAAGAACACAAGACACCAGATCCTGTACGCCATGCTCGGTTAGATCGCCAATTACCGCGCGTCTCCCCTCCCGTTTTTCTCTCTTTGATAAATCCAAACAAGACTGGGAATCAAATATCAAAACACGACATCCACCGGTGGTACAACGCTCACAGGGCGAACTACCTATAGGTCGACCCTGTCATGAAGTTTGTAGGGCCTGAATGGTTCCAGTCCCCATCTTCGTAAGGCGGGGTAGGCCATTGGCGCGTACTTGTGGCAGGGTCTGTCTTGCCATCAGGAAGACCCAATCGCCTAATCGGAGTGGCATCAGAGTGGCCAAAGGAAACACCGTCACATTTTGCCGATGGAGAGGGGGTAGGATACGGACTAGGCAATGCTCGTGAGTTGTCGTTTCCCATGGCCTGATGACTATAATTCGATGACCTATCGGACGATACCTCAGTCTGCGCTAGCCGCCTCGCAGCTTTGCTTGCCGAGTGTAAGGCTTCATCGAGGAGCTCATCCTCCTCTTCTGGCGTTTCGTAGCGGTGAACAGGGTGACTTGAGAGCTGCAGTGCACGCCGAGTGCGGCTAGAGATTGGCGCACCAGTACCACTGGTTGAAACGGGGCTGTCTCCCATTGAGCGTATAGATCCTTGAGGCATGGATTGTCTCTTAACACCCTCCACGGGTGAGGTAATATGGACAGGAACATTGCCAAGTGCAGTCGAATCGAGAGAGCATTTCACACCCTGAAGGGCTTTGTCCAATTCCGACAGATCAGAGCCTTGCTTGGCGTCGTTAGCACTGGCTGTGTCCAAGGCTAAAGACGAACGATTCGACCAAGGCATACAACCAGCATTAGCCTCAACATTGTCGCTTCCCACATTTCCCTGGTTACGGCCAGATAGCCTACGAGCACGTTTGCGAAGGTGAGAGAAAAAACTCTCCTTCTGGCTGGCACCAACCAGAGGATTTCCGCCATTCAAAGCCCTTTCCGCTTCTTGCCTATGGACATCAGCGTAGTGATTGCCATGGGAGTTGAGCGAAAGCTGTCTGCCGATCTTCTTGCTCGCTTTACCGTTGTCACCGGCTAAGCATGAATTTGCTTGTGCTGTGACTGCGTTGGAAAGCGGGGATACCGGTCGGATCGAGGGCAAAATAGGCATCGGGGCACCATTTGCCCAAGTTGCACGCTTACTGGGCGCAGGCTTAGTCTTGGTAGTCTCAGGGGCCGTGCTGTATGAGACAACAGGCTGCTTTGACTGCTCATTATCGCTATCAGACCTTCCGATCAACGATCTCCTGAACCACGACGACTTGGATGTAAGAGAGGGCGAGTCACTGTTTTCCCGGGTAGGAGATTTGAAGCTCTTGTCCGAAGTTTTCCGACCCAACAGTCGGGCAGTTGAGGACCTCGGCCGCAATGGGTCAACAGCATCTGCAAAGTACTCATGATTCAAGGCTTGTGTCGAAGTTGGCCTATTCTTGGGATCCCACATCAGACACCAAGTAACAAAGTGGCTAAGAGACGTTGGCCACTGGGGTGCTTGGAGGATGCTTTCCATTGAATGAGGTGCCATCTGCGAAGAGGGTCAATTTCTACCTCGGTCGGTATATGGTGGGGGACATACCTTGGGGAAAGTGAATCCCAGTTTCTGAGCAAGACGGGAGCCATCTCTCCATTCACCACCACCGAGCTTGGAGCCCGACTTACTGTACCAGTTACCTGGGCTACCCATAATCTCGCAAACTCGCCAAACCTGATCAACTTCATTACCACCGGGAAACAATGGCTTTAATGTAGCGATTTCAACGGCCATAGCTCCGACAGCCCACATGTCCACAGGCGCGGAGTATTCACCTGCACGCAAAAGGACCTCAGGGGCACGGTACCATCTTGTGGAAACATATGTAGTGTACGGAAGCTTGGAATGGGTCTCCCTTGCGAGGCCAAAGTCGGCAATTTTCACGGTATATGTTGGAGGGGTTGAGGGGGAGTCACTAGGTTAGAGTAACGACTGAAAGCAGAGTCGCTCGGAGCGGATGTGGAGACAAGGATGTTCTCCGGTTTGATATCACGATGAAAAAAGTGGTGAGCATGGATGTGATCAAGCCCCGACAAAATTTGGTATAGGATGCTCTTCACATGCTTCCCATCGAACGGCTTGTGGTCTCGAGATTTCATCAGTTGATAGAGGTTACCATCCATGTATTCCATACAGATATGTAGCTTGCGGGAAAGAGGGTCGAGAAAGATGTCGA
The DNA here is from genome assembly GCF_001792695.1 of Aspergillus bombycis. Lineage (NCBI taxonomy): Eukaryota > Fungi > Ascomycota > Eurotiomycetes > Eurotiales > Aspergillaceae > Aspergillus > Aspergillus bombycis. The sequence goes on along the minus strand of NW_019170051.1, from coordinate 47,727 downwards.
GAGCTGGAACGAGGTGTGGATGAGCGGGTAGGGTCCGTAGGAAGATGACTTCCCGTAATTCTAGACATGGAGCTAATGAATCGAAGGTCTTCTTCATAGTCTTAATGGCAACCTGATGCTGAGGTCAGCACAACGACGCTTCCCCACGATGCCGCAGCGGGTCTTACCATGGTTCCTCTCCGCGCGATGTTGGAACCAGCCGTCCGTACACGAGCCACAGCAACACTGCCAAAGCTACCATCTCCCACTTCCTTCATCACTTCAAACCGGTCTTCAAGGGTAGCCATTGACGTCGGTGCGGCGTTCCGCAACGACGAGTGATCGTAAGAGACGGTCATGGTGTCTCTTCTTATCCTTCTCTGCCAGCAGATGTATCAAGAGAGTTCGGATGACTGTCGGGCTTCTATCAGCCGGTCTTGTTCCGTCGCAGGGGCAAGACGTCTCCGCGGGGGATCTCACCCTATATAAAGTTGTATTGGCGGTAAAGGATATCTCTTCCAATGATATTCGGAAGGGATTCAGTCAAAGCAGGTGATCATCATTCGAAGTTCAAGCGTTATTGAGTCCACAGTAAGTGAAACGAATATGGTTCTCTTCCATCGATATACCGGTTGGGGCCAGAGGTTAAGTGGGATTGATTAGATGCAAGAAAGATGAGGAACAGGAATGAGTGGGAGAGGAGGGGGAAGGGGGTGGTCATGTAGTTCCCAGGAAGGTGGAGGAGAAGCAGATCTGGAAGCAAGATGGAAGACCCAGAGGATTGGACGTGATCACTGTAGTGATAGGAGCGGACCCGTTTTGGTGGGAACTGCTAAACGAAAGGATGATCGGAGGCCGAGTTGAAGGAGCCCCTGACGCGGTGACAGCTTTACCAACACTTTACCAGCTCTAAGACGAAACTTAGGGCCGGGCCGTGGAGACTTGCGAAGAAGCGGTCGACGACGGAGCGAGTCTTGAGGGGGGTAATAGTTTGATGGTGCAGATCACAGGGAAATAATAACGATAGGACGGTAATAATAAATATTGAAAAGAGAGAAAGAGGGAATAAAATAAAATAAAAATAATAGATCAAAACAGAGGAAAATGCAGATAGATTATTGAGGGGTCAATACAGTTGGTAAAGAGGGACGGGGGCTGACATGGACCAAAAAGGTAAATTCAAATAATTATCATTCGAATTGACAACAGGTAAGACACGCAGCCATGTAAGTCACTAAGAAAGAAGGAGGTTGGATGGTTGGGTGTGTAAGAAAAGAAAAAAACAAAACAAATAAGAACTGTAAAAAATGTAAAAAGGAAGGCAGCAATTGAGGAGTGAGTATGAATGAGTGAACGGATGCGAGTGGTCGCTGAGAGGCAAAAAGAAAGGCAGAAGTGAGCGATAGTACTAGTAGTATTGACGACGCGAAATTCAGACAATAAAAACCACCATCAGAAAATAATTTAAAACATGATTACTCTGCCTTCTCCATACTCGCAGACTAGTTTTTATCCGCTAACACAATTTGGTCACCATACCCTCTGACGATACTCCGTAATTATCCTCGCGAACTAATAATAATGCCTGCTGTCGGATGGGAGGGCCTCCACACTAACTAAAAGCGAAGACGAGTCAGGAATGGACCGGAGATCCACCCCGCTTAGGAAAAATAAATCGTCCATTATATTTCATGGAAATTGCAGAAACGATGAGCGATAAAAAAAGAAAACGAAAAAGAAAAAGGAGGCCATCGGTAACAATGGCCTCGACTGAAGACGGGTAGCCGTTACGGCAAATTGCAGAAAATATTGTAAACAGGGATTTAACACATTATTATACATGGGTTAACAATTTCCTGAGAGGTAAATGCTTTCGACACAATAAAGATCAGAGAAAAGCGTCATACTAAGAGAATAATTATCGGTCAATAGGCATCATCTGACAATCTTGGTACGCAAGGTACATTTTGATCCTTTTTTTTTCTCTGTCTTATTTTTCTTTTTCTTTTTTTGGTTCCTTTCTTTCGTTTCTTTTCTGGCCTAATCCATAAAAGGTTGAAACATTGTCGTAATGGTGTTACGCCTGAAATTTCGGGTTCAGTGGTCAGTGGAGCGGAAATTAGTATTTTCTAGCGCTATGATTGTCGCAAAAGATTAATAGAGTTACCAATAAATGTGCTCCATTTGTACAGTCATACGCTAAAATACCCAAAGCAATAAATAGTAGCCAGTTCGTAGAACGCTCCCTATTTACGGGGGAGGCGTTTACAGAACGTCCTGGTACACCAGTGATGCGGCTGATGATTCCATCCCATCTATTTCTCTCTATTTCTTTTGCTTTATGTTTGCGATTGATATCTGATTACATATATTACTATGCTCAGTAAAAGAAACTATTACCTAGGATCTCGGAAATGATTTCAAGCCACCCGACGGTTCAAGGGTTAGCATGGTAGTTTTAGAGCCACAACATCCGGCACCAGTCCCTTGTGTTGACTGCTGACACCGGGGTTTGGATAAAGCAGCCAAAGAGCTTGAAAAGCAAATGGGTCTAAGACTCATTCAGTGGTCACCATGGCACGCCGCTTTGAAGACTTAGGAGGTCCAGCCTTAATAGCGACCCACATAGTCCCCGCCTCTAGCGATCGTTAGACGGGCCCTAGCAAGGATGGCCAGGGGTTGGGCCGCGTTTTCTCATATGACTCTGTACACTGTGTACGGAAACTTACGGGGTCAAGGTACTGTCTGTATTCCGATCCCACACAGGGTCTTGAGAGTCCGGACTCCTCGAGCTCACAAATCAGACCCTCGAGTAATGTGATGTATATGCTCTGTGCAGTACCAGTCCAATCCGATTCAACCCGTACTTTTGATGGGTTGGCGATGATTCCCATTGGTATGTGGATGACCTCAGGGGGCTTTTCTTTGCATCAGAATGCTTCTTTTTTTTTTCTTTAACTTTAACTCCCTTCCTTGCTACATACACATACATCAAGACAAGAAAAAGCCAAGGTATGTTTGGGCGATGATGACCGTAACTGCATTGTTTGTGTAACCTTAGGCAGCATGGACAATGGTACACCGTTCATGCAAGTTGTTATCTGCATTGGTGGATAGTTCATCAGCTCCATCTCTTAAGGTAATCCCACCAACAGTGGCTAACCATGTAGCGTGTGGCTGACCGCCAACAGAGAAAGTCAATGTCACCGAGGGGAATGTGGTACGACTCCCCCTCTAACCTCTCGAATTATGATAGGAAAAAATGAGACTGGGTCTTGAAAGGATGGGGGGCGTAGCTTCCAAGCCCCTCAAAAAAAATTCGATCAAATCAATATTTATAACGATGTATTACATGCTTTACCGACAAGTACCCTTCACCAACTCGCTAAGAGCATTCTACGACTAATCGGTAAGGACTATGGAGTATGCCTTGATAATCTAAACTGATTACCCAGATCTGTAAGTCATCCGAGTGGTGGAAACAGGTGGATATCACAACTGTCAAACCACAGTCGCGTGGGTGATACCCCTTCCCAAACGAGAAGAAAGTACTCCGTAATTAAAGTAAATAAATGAAATAAAAAGAAAGAAACACATATTAAACTAGAAATCCATCCATTGTTTCGAAGGATACCTCAGGGGTTTCCACCAGTGCTCCGGGAAGCCTTCTTTGTTTAGACCCGTGTGACGTGTAGATTAATACTGCCAGATATGAAAAATACTTGGAAGGCGACTGATGAGCAAAAGGACATACTACCAGAGACAAGGCGAATCTTTGGGGAGCTGAGTGGAGGCGATGTACTGAGTTTGGATTCTCAGCTCACCGCTAATGTATTGGATCTCGATGCAATAATATGCGTACTCAACTACTTGTTTTGTTATCGACTGAAGGAATAGTCTCGTAACTTGCGGAGTCGTAAATGGTCCCGACCTGGCTCACATGATTTTTAGCAGATAGTCCGGCATATGCGCCGTAAATCCATAGATAGTCCTAGTACGCAATTCGAGATCCCCATTGTCTTCTGGGGCAAAGACTCTGGATGAACGGAGTATGCAAGTACTAAGTATCTGCTGCCGACATGCATGTAGGCAGTGCCACTTACAGGTCGAGTCCATGAACCATCCCACTTATCTGGAGTCAGTGCCATTCTGCATGCTACTTGGGGGATTGAACCCAAACCAATAGATCCCGACAGTTCGCTCCAAGGCTGAGACTGGTGTAGTCTGTTACTACAGCTACCGATCACTTCCGCGACGTTGTGGTGATCTCTCCACTGAGCTGAAAATCTTGGTCTGTACAACATTGTCGGTGTCCAATAGTGTACTGCTGATGCTCACAGATCCCATCCCACCTGCTTGTAATAATCTGTATACATTACAGTATGACTCGGTATTGAGTGATTCTTAAATATTCAGGTGGTAATTCGTAATGGTGCTATGCATGATATGCTTAATCCGGCTGCAGACTCCTTATGGAGAGGCCTATATCAAGATCTTACACGTCTGATATATCCACAGCGTATCCTCCAAGTTCAGCAATATATGAATCCAGCATCTGATATGTATCTGCTAGAAGCCGAGGAGTATGATTTTTTGTCTCTTTCTTGATTTGAACGCGATTAACTCATAAGTGGTGGGTAGGCCAGAGTTGATACATAGCCAGAAAAGGAAATTATGGATCACATCCATCATCAGGCGTTAGACTTGCGATAGTCAACTAACTAACTAACTGTGACCTTGTATATTACTCATCCGTGCTATTTCCTGGTTTTACGGCGTGTTATCACTGGGTATACCTTTTTCCTTTCTTCTCCCTCTCTCTTTTTGAAGAGAATAAAATAAATAAATAAATCTAGTATTATCATTCCGTTATTCCTCTTGATTTCAGGCTAAAATGAATCGTTTCTCGTCGGACAAAGACAATAATGCATCAGAAAGAAAATTTACGCTCGGAATTCATGTTAGATGACATGATACAACCAGGATTAGCACCAGTACAATATATTGCCCCGGTTACATATTCCCTGGTTTTAGACTAACAATCCCCTACATGGGCAACGTGGGCTCGAAAAGTTTGTTCCTGCAAACCTACGGTTTGCAGGAACAAACAAAAATGAGAAAAGCGTGAATAGAAAAGGGGGGGAAGAAAACTAAAATAAAATAAACAAAATCAGAGACGGAACGATAGGAAAAAAAAAAAAAAAAAAGTTGGAGTTGTCACCTACCAGGCAGACTGCCTGAATACAGAGAAATGGAGAAGAGAATCCGCGGAAAGACACCGCACACACAACCACCCCCATATTTAGTATCCACCCATTAGTAGCCACGGTCGGGAAATGATCCATAAGGGGATGTGATCCAACCAGCCGGGAAGCAAAGAGTGGAGATATAGTGGGACTTCCTATTGCACCGGAGCAGTCGGGGAACGCGGAGCCCCACTCGGCGCAGGCCCGTCCCTACTAGTACCCGACAGGCCAGCCATGGGTTAGGACCCCTATTAGCCAGTAGAAATGGTGCTTAGTGAGGATCGCTGAATGGAATGGGGCCATTCTTGCACTAGGGGAACTGCCTGAAGGACCCCCGAATTGGCCTGACCCCCGAGCCACCATAAACAATTTAGCATGCCACTAACTGGTAACGCCGTTTTATTCCTTTGGAATTCCAGAAGGTTTAAGGAGGTTCGTAGAAACGGCAGAGAAGGAACTAGAGACACCAGATGGTCCTTCTAGCTGCTTCGTAGTGTCGACAAGATGGTCGTATATTGGTCAGCAACTCTACTAGGTTCATTTACCAGACCCGTTGGAACGAACTAATTGCGATGGTGTTGCCGTGTGCCGTGGAGGATCATCAAGATACCCCTCGTACAACACGGCTAAGCGTGTTTCTGGAACAACCGTAGAGATTGCTGTCAACTTGCCACCTGACGTATTCCATAGGAGGTCAATTGTTGCCTTCTGCCGCGAGGAGATCAGAGCGCTGCCCACCATGCTGGATTTCCTCGATGATCCCGCAGGACCATCGATTATATTATCTACCCGCTACCAAGGAATATAATCCAGTCTATCTTGGCGCAGAAAAGGGATGTGATTGCTCAATCCCTCAATTTGCCTTGCAGTAGGCCGAGGGTATCTGCATTGATTCCACCTGAGGTGCATGTCAGATCTTTGCTTGGGCCCTTAGTCGTGTTAGTTCAAGATAATTTCGAAAACCCGAGGGAAAGGGCCAGCAAAAAAGTACCTCCTTTTCAATGGATCCCTCCTTTTTTTCCCAAAAAATTTTCCCAACTGTCTCTCATTTCACCCCATGGACATGCATGCACATCATATTCCGTACTGTGTACGGAGTAGTCCATATCGCTATCGCTATGCATCTTGAGACAATTAATTCTCAGAGAAGAAAATCCTTGAAACATCTCGCTATGTAATGATACTATATCTGCATAGCCATCATCATCTATTTGAAGCCTCCATGCGGTTGGGCACAAACCGCTTTGTACAATTCCAAAAAAAGAACACCAAGAAACCCTCTGCCATAACATTGTCCTTCTGTAATATCATCATTCCTAAGTTGGCAGGTCAAACGATACGGGGCAAAACAAAGCACAAAAGGAAAAAAAAAAAAGAAAAAAGAACTTCAGGTAAAATATAATTAAATAAGATAAAAATATTCCGATTCAGCTTCTCGGGCTTCTCTCAATCTCATTAAATCTCGCAGTAAATCTAATATGAACGCTCAGTAGCTACTCAGCCATTGACACTAGGACCTTGACCCAAATTAGGAAACCTCGAAGAGTGCGGGCCGCGCATCGTTCTTCGAGATAAGTCATTGCGATTGTCGTTTCTCCTTTTCAATGGCCGAATCCCGAGTGTCTAGAAAGATGAAACCATGGACACTCTCGTGTTGTCTTCGATTAGTGAGACTGATCATACCATTCCTGGTCAGGTGCCGAAAACCCAAGTCCCTTTCATAGAGTTCGATAACCTTCCCACCTATATTGATGCTCTATGGTTCCTTCGCCACTATTCATGGGTGTCCGTCGTTTTCGATATCTTTGTAACAGAAATTTGCAACACTATTCTTCCATGGACTGACTATACGCATTTAGGCTAGGTTATGCTTGGGTTGGCATGTGCAGTAGCCATCTCAATCATTTGGTCATTCTTATTGGACTGTCAGGTGGTTGTCTGCGCTGCTTCTCTCACAGTATGGTAGGCATAAACTCGGGTTGGTCTATTTCACCAGTCTTCGCCCCCTGTATTACCGCATTTCTTGCATTCGGTGAGAGCTACATGCAGGGCTACTTTGTCTTGTGCTCACGGACTCCAGACCGAACAGGCGCTGCAAGAATTCTGGTTGGTTGGGTTGTAAGATAATAGTTTAGCAAGCTACTAGTATTGTTCTGACAGAAAGAGCATGATGGTAACTTGGGGGCCTATCAACTATCGTGCATGCACAACAGATGATGCCTCGGGTCAGATACTACTCTGTTGCTTACCCCTAGTATCCAGCAAATCGCTAGGGGAAATTGTCCGGCCACCAGGGACTCCGTATCCGCCAGTTTACCACTTTCCGTTCAGTAGACTTAGGTATGGTATGTTGGGAGCATATGACTTCCAGATCCTTTGTAAAGCACTCCGAGAAATGGTCTCTGCATGGCGATGTCGCTTGAACTCCTCGGAAATCCACATGTTAGCTCGGCATATCTTCGAGCGCAGACTAACGACAAAGCAGATGAACGTTCTGTCTAGATGAAAGAACAAAGCTATGTGTCGGATCATACTATTCTCTATACATGCACCTCAGTAGCCGTGTCTATCGACTCCTGGCCACTGGCGAACTGTATCATCTGACCCCCGTCCCAGTAGCCCTTGCAGTATATACGAGGCGTGCAACGTCAGCCCATATGTCAACACACGCGTGACTTTGGCGCTTCCTTGAGTCATTCATGATGACTGAATTTCCCGATATGCATCTACTACTGTTGTGAGCAAATAGTTCGGGTACGGGCTGGATTAAAGGGCACTGGCCCACTTCATACAGGACTCTTTGGGTCCAGTGACTGTCAGCAGAGATTAGACATACAAAACAGAAATAAAAATCAAAGATAAACAAAATGAAAATATGCTAGCTTAAAAAGGAAATGCACGTCAACATCCATGAAGATTGTGCCAGAGCAGATATGGACCCCGACACACTTCTTCCAGATGGGCTCTGTATTGACTGTGAAGCCAATGGACGGCAATAACACTAGGCTACACAAGTCTATAGAGATCGATCATCTCATGAAGGTACTGAATTGTGCATATCTTGCTTGACAGAAAAGACAACAAGCTTCCTGGGTTGACGTGTCATCAGCAACTCAGAGCAAGCACATTAAGAATTCACTTGGGGCAGACAGGATTCGATCCAGCTTACCTTGGTTCCATGCTCTCAATACTTTTACTTCTCGAAAAAGCTTTATCTGGCCCTTAATGGGGAAGCTTCATTTCTACTGCAAAGAGTCTCAGAAAACAAAAGCCAAGAGCTATTGGGGCTTCTGAGTATACTTCCTGCTACGCAAGACGAAACTACAGACAATAAACAAATAAGGCGATTTAATTAGCATTCAATTATTTATTAAATTGTCTCTTTTCAGATATATATTTTACTCAGCCAAAGCCACTTCTAACTGACTTTCCACGAGAATGTTCACCTGGAGCCTAGAGACCAGATATTCTGCAACTTAATTATCACGACGTACTAGTGGGTGTATCTAAGGCATACCTCCCGTTTGGCATACTTGTCACACAAACACTCCAAACAATATGTATATGGTTACCATGGGCAGAATTCAAACAGAGTGAATGCAACAGGAGGCGAGGTGAATCTTAATACTACTCTCACACATCCAGCGGGTCCCTTCTTCTCATCTCGCTTTCTTGAGAGGTAGACTTCTAGTCAAAATAAAAGCTCATTCATTGCTCTTTCACAACGGTCTCTAATCCTCACCTTGAATGGGCTTATTGCCGTCTTTGCAACATTCTATAAAACACGTCTATTCTCTGCGCTGGCCTGTTCTTGTGTCCTTAAGTCACATATTTCAACTTTGAGCTCTGTCTCCACCCAGCACAAACTACATTTCACTCATCTTTAACACTCTTACATCATCTCTTCAGCATCACTATTTAGCTCGTCCCCTAGTCATCGTCTAATACAGACCTTTTCACTTCGTCTGGCTCCACGCGTATCCCCCTCTGAGATCTGTCCTTGTCTTCCACTTATATCACGATGGGCGACAAAGTGAGAAACGCATATGCTGGTGGCTATAGCGATGCTATCAAGAGACAGTAAGCTGACCCTTGTCTGCGTACCGGACCCATAGGAAATGGACTTACTCGCTAACAACACTAGGCTTGAGAGGGTGGTAATCCCCGACAGGTTCGACGGCTCCTTCATTATTTAGCTGAAGTTTACGAAGCTTACAGCTATTCTGTTACAGAGTCAAGTGCATGACATGCAACAAAATGCGCATGCAGAGCGCATATTCTAAGAGACAGCTCGATGCCCTGCGAAATGCCATAGTCGTCAAAGGCGGTCGAGCCCTCACTGGTCGTGGACACGCCAAATGCAGAGAATGCGTAGGTGGTCAGACCGTAGAGCTTCGGTGCGTCATTTGCGACGAAACCAAGGGTCTTGAGGAGTTTGCAAAGAACCAGAGGCATGATCGTGATCATGCAGTAAGTCTTGAAAAACATTCCTGCGTCTATTTTACAAAGCTAATGGTGGTTCTTCATAGAGGTGCTTGGCTTGTGTGCAGAACCATACGGAAACTGAGCCTGTTCTCGAGGAACAAAAACTGCTAGCAGAAAGCGATATGTCCACCGCTCAAGATACTACCACGTCCGTAAGTCCCCTACTAAGATTAACCTACCTTGCGTAGACAAACTTTTCATCACATTAACGGACTCGAAGAGCCAGGCAGACGACGGTTACGCATACAGTACTGGGTACGGGGAAGAGGAAGAGGATGACGATGACTACTCCGTAGGGGGCGGAGTCTGGGTTGAGCCCGAATGCCCTCAAGGCAACCCTCCCACTAAGAGCAAAGAGCGTGAATATATTGGATACTACCAACAGGGAATGTCCCATCGCCTTAGCATGCCTACCGCAGCGCCGAGAAGCGTGCACTCTGGGTGGGCATCTTGGGGCATCGAGGCTAGTTCTGCGCAAGTAAATACTTTTCGGGCCGGCAAACCCTCAGCTTCAGCGCAGAAAAAAACATCGAACTTCGCAAAGATTCCGGTAAGGCTGATATAATTGACGCTACAATGGTTTAGAACTGACTCGCACTTGTGCCCAGAAAATGCGAGTTGAGAGAAGCGAACCCTGGACATCACGCACCCCCGCCCCTACCAGAGAGAATGTGGCATATGAAAAGGGTGAACATGCTGACATCGAGGATTTTCTCTAAGTTAGCAGGAACCGTGGTTGAGTCCGGTAAAAGCAACCCACTGATTCCAAATGGGACATTGCCGTGGTTAACCCGCCAAGCCCCTAAGGCACCTCTTGTAGGACCTCATGATATTTTGGCTCAGCCAGGGTATATGTCATTTGAATTTCAAATTTCCATGGAATTCGTGGCATTCTGAGGGCCTGGAAGAAATATAAATCGGTCTTAAAAGGAGTTTTCGTGTCAATATTTTGGGGGGCTTGGTTCTGGTCTACTGACTTACCCCTGAGGATCCGAGTGGCAGGTAGAAATTTTAGAAAATAAAGCACTTCAAGCAATTAAATCATTCATAAATGAAGCTATTTAAAGCTCTAAAATCAATCAAAATTTAGATAAGGCCTATGAAATGGCGTCACTGCTGGAGTCGATCATCCCCACTGACCCACCGAGCCCCTGCCCTTGTTACCTGATTCGCTTAGTATTCTCGGACCCACACACGATGCCTCCAATCCTCGCCCTCCTTCCCTTCCTTTTATCCATCACCTCCAGGGTTACAGTACTATACGGACACACTGTACACAATAGTACTACTACTAGTACTAGTACTCACATCCTAAGACAACATCCTCATCAAGCGGGTTGTCTGTTACTTGTAAATTTGTTAAATTTGTCTCCCCTCCACTATTTCTCTTTTATCGCTATGTCTCATCGCCTAACACCATTGCTGCTCCTGTCAAAGCTCGCGGCACTGATCTGCTCTGAACCTTCCTGCTGATCTGCTTCCTACCAACCTTCCAGTCCAACCACCTACTGGATGAGATACAGTGGTCTACGGTCATTGTTCCAAGGATCATTTGCATCGTCACAGCTCCTTTGCTGTCTTGACGGACTGCAGTAGCAGACGTCACTCACCCATTCTGTTGTTGACACCTTTTGTGTTCCCTTAACATCATCGTGGCGTCAGAAAACACTGCTGTTGATGCTGATGCTGTGCCTGAGGTATCGGATATTCGCCGACGTGAGCTGATTGAAAAGCTCGGCTCAATAGTACCGGAATTCGAAAGCACAACTTGGGCACTGCTGTGGTTATCCGATATAGAATAACTTGAGGATTTGTGTAGTATGAAAAGAGGGCCACTTTTAATGGCACTAACGGGTCCCAACCGTCGGGTCTTAATGCAGTGTAGGTAATATACCCTTCTACCTTTTGAGTATACTAATCTATGCCAAGGGGCCAGTCGTGTGCGCAATATAGACCCAGCGAAAACACTAAAGAGAAAACGCTCGGAGTCCATAAAGGAAATGGTAAGTTTGTATCTGTTACCTGTCACAGTATACATAGAAGCACAGCTAACACTAGTTAGTGCGTCATACGGGATAGATGTTGTGTACTCACCGGTAAAGAAGGACCTATTGAAGTCGCACATATCTATCCGTACAGCATGATGGGCAAGTCAAAAACTGAACAGGAACTGTTTTTGCAGTATCTCGAATCTTTTTGGCATCTAGATACGATCCAGAAATGGAAGAATGCTGTCATGGGTGAAAACGGAATATTACAGAATGTTCTGTGCCTCTCCGGGACTCTCATGGTTTGTGGGGCAGAGCTCGTTTTACTTTACAGCCACTCGAAGTATCTGTCAACCGTAAAATCTTGACAGTACGGTTTTTCTGGATCCCTATATCAAAACACAGAAAGACAATTGATCTTAAGACAATACCATCTACCCCATCGAATCTCGGTCATACCGGGAAAAGGATTAAGCTTTTCAACTGTAAATCAGGAAAGCAGATTTATTCAGGGGATATTATAACAATCACAACAACTGACCCTGATGAATATCCTCTGCCGTCTTTTGAACTGTTAGAAATGCAATGGCTCTTGACTCGAGCATTGGGGTTGAGCGGCGCCGCAGATCTTGATACGGAAGATTGGGACGACAGTGACTCCGAGGAGAAGGAGCTGGTGGAAAGACCACGAGGTCGATTACACCACTTCCAAGAAAACGAGCTCTTCAAGGTCCCCTAGTAGTAGAGCCTCTAGCAAAGCAGCGTCGGCCTCTCGCAATACATCGCGCAATTCATCTCGCAACATTAGCACACCAGTTATGAGTCCTCGGCGCTAGCTACTACATTGATGAGGGTCACAGATGAGGAACCAAAAAAAGTACGATGCATCTGGAGATGTGCATGGGCGGTGACGTATGGCTGGCGTTGGCGGCTGCGATCAAATTAGTTCAACGTTTAAACTCTTTCTGTTCCTCATGATTTATTATACGATTATTATTCTCTGTCTCTATCCCAAAACAATGCAATGATTTTTTTTTCCTGCTGCTGCTTTGTTATCAGGCTTTTGCATTTCACGCTTTCTCTGGGCAGCTGCAACTGTGTGATGGTTCAAGTTCATTCATACACACACATCCGAGTTGTTTCACGCTCCACTCCCCGCAAGACCCCTCCATATCGTCACTTGGTCTTTGTCACTCTTTTCGCTCTTCTTTTTCTTTGCGCACACAAAAGCCACGTAGTACAACCAAAGACTTCGCCACTTGCGATTCGGCCGTAATTTATCGCTTGATTCATTTATCGTTTCCCTTTTCTAACCGTATCGATCACTTCCAATCCGACCACCTCGCGAAGGAAATACACGACAAGCGACTCGACGCCCAAGACCATTATCCTTATGGCTTACGATGGATATCAGAATAACCCGGCCCCTTCCTATCAACCGGGCAATGCGAATCAAATGAATCTAAACGAGCCCCGCGCTTCGTCTTACACGCCGCCTTATCCATCTCAGTATGGCCATGAGCACCACAATATGCCGCAACCTCAAGTTCCTCCTCCACCCCCAGCAAATCCATACGCGGATGTTCAACCTCCCCCAACGCAGCCGCATACCTGGCAACAGCCCTACAATGGGAGGATCAACGAGGCTGTTAACTCCGCATTTCACAAAGCTGACACATCTACCTATCTATCCCCGGAGGTTTTGACCCAGATAACGGCGAATGTCATCCAACAGCTCAAAGAGACAGGCTTGGAGAACCTACAAACCGACCAATACCAGGCCCCGCAGCCCCCGCCTCGGCCGCCCAAACAATGGGCAACTGAGGCACATCCTACCTACCCCAATGACTTCGCCTCTTCTCCGGTCATGGCGACACAAGATACTTCAGTCTCGTCGCCCCACGTCGCCTATGATAATCCCGCTTATCAACCACGACCACCGTCCACGGGATACTCCGGCAGCCCCCATCTCCAACCCAGAGCATCCCCGGCGCTGCCATCAGAGAGACGAGGATCTCCAGCTAGTCAGATGAGTGAACATAGCCAGAGAATGGAATCCCGACCAAAACCGCCGTCGAGAGAGGCCACCGTCACGGAGTTGACGACGCTAGAAAGAATATGGGGGACACTTTTTGAGGATGGAAAGCCAACTAAGAAGCTGACTCAGGTCTTGCGTGGGATTGCTGTTCACTTGGTTAGTATTACTATAAGTTGATGAATTCTTCATCTAACCTGATGCCAGATCGAAGACTATGAACCCAAAAACAGTCTAGTCATACTTCCCGCAAAGCTACAAAGGTTTTATGAAGACACCAGAGTACCAGGGGACTATTATCCTTGGAAATGTAAGTTGGGTTTGGTACTCTTTGTGAGTGGGCACAGATAACCTTTGCCACTTAGATATCTTCGATGATGAGACGTCACATGTTTCGAGATTGTTCCGAGAGGTCAAAGCCGAACACCATCTCGTGCAGGAAGAGAATCAGTTCCATGATAGACCATATATCCCTGGCCTCACGCCGCGAGGCTTTGAGACATGGGCTACCTTGATGATACAAGTCAACCCCGAGACGGAATATAAGCGACTGCAGAAAGCCGTGCTGAACATGCCTATTAGCAATCCAGACAACAGAAAGGAGAGGTTTCCTAAGGAGATCCCACAATCGTTGTTCCCTTTCGAAAAAATACTAAAGTCTGAGGTGCAAGAACATATCAAGGAGTGTATACAGGAGCATTGCAGAGTTGACTTGGATAAGGAGTTTGAGAAATTCAAAGCGCATCACGAAGGCTCTGCCACATCCACTGCCGCTCCAGGCCCTTCACACAGTGAGCGAGAACGAAAGCCATACCAGGCGTCTGTTTCCACGGCGGTAGACAGTGACGAGGAAGAACTCGACATTCCTTCGCGTCCCATAGAACGACAGAGGAAACCATACTCCGTACATCCAGGAGGTGGAAAGGAGTATAGTGACTTTCAAGAACCTACCCATCGACATACATCCTCGTTCTCCGCAGGCTCCGTTTCAAGGGATACTTTAGCTTCCTCGGAGCCCAGAGCTTCAGAGTCTCAGGGCCTTGACCCTACCTACGTTCGACCAAGCACTACTCAGCCTCCTCTAACCACCATGAGGCGGTCAGGGAGCCCGCCACGAGGATCCCGGATAGGTAGTGAATACAGACACTCTGAGGGTGATTTGCTGGGATACAATGGTAACTCTGGATACGAAGTCGACGATAATCACTATTACCGTTCTGGCGCCTCCACCAGCTCAGGAGACGTACGTGAAGACAATCGATTCTACCGAGACTCTAGTCGCGATGAAGACCAACGACTGTACGAGTCTCTCCGAGAGCGTGAACGGGAACGCGAGAAGAACAAATATAACGACTACCTTCCCCATCGAAGCAGCTGGGATGGAGAAGAAGGCTACTATCGCGACGCACTCGGTAGCCAAGGAGGCCCAGTTGGCAGCGGTAGTGGATATGACTACAAGACGTATACTTATAAGTGATGACCCGAAACGAACCCCATCGTGGCTTTAGCATCTTCATTTGTTCTTTTTTCTGTCCCCTCCTTTACCTGTTCTGCCGTGATTTGAAATTTAAAGTGATTCCCATGATGCACTCTTTATTTTTCTTATTTGTTGTTTGCTTTTGCGGCCAGCGAGTCATTTCTTGCAATGAGTTATGTGTTACGGCCATGTCTATTTAGTTCCGCTGCATGTAACATATCATTAAGTTGTGCTTTTCTTGGCACTGTGATACTTCTGCTCAAGCCATGTTGAGTCTAGAATATTTTTTTTTTTCGGTAGGGTGGCACAACACAGCATTCAATATGACTGCTTCGACTGTACTATACTTTTCTTTCCTCGAATTCACGCATGAATTTTGCTCCAGCATCCCGGCTATACAAAGCCTCCTTGGCTCTGAGTCTCTCTTCTCGCTCCCATAACTTCTGGATTCTCCTCTGGTCCTTCTCCTCCCGCTCAATCCGTCTTCGCTGCCGTCTTTTTATCCTCTCCTGCTCCTCCTCAAGTCTCTCCTCTTCATCATCCGCCTCGGACCGCAATCGCTCAACCTCCTCTTCCGCCAAACTCCACGGCACAGAAAGCACCTCAACAAGATATCGACTCCGCTGATCCAGAAATTGTATTTCGGCGTTTGTGTCCTGGACCACGGAAACCCGCTCCAATTGAATCTGCATTGTAGCCCGAAACATCGATAACGTCCCCTTCACCTGCACCACGACACCTGGGACCAAGGCCGTTGTATCCACGGTTGTCTTATTTGTAGCTGCGACATGTTTAGTCGCACATGCAGACTGCAGGCCCCCTCTTCTGCCGCTTTGAACGGACTGGTCACCATCGTCATCGGTAACTGGAGCTTTGAGGACAATGATGTCGATTGTTGCGCCACTGCTGTCGTCAACCGTGAGGATGGTTAGCGTGGGGTATTCTGTCCTGGCGACGATGATACCGACTAGAGAGACGAAGCGGATAGGGTGGTTCATGTAGAAGAATGTGGATTGGTCTAAATTGGACGTTAGACGTAGTCTTCTATAACCTATGTATGCTACACCGACAATCGAGCAACGAATCCTTAACATGAGATATGGAAATCCGGCGCCCTGAAAGAATAAGGCCGTGCATGTTGCTTATTGAAGCGGCGCCATTCAAATCTGGGATACAATTCGACAATCCCAATCAAAACAAACGAGCACACCTCCTTCCCCAAGGGAAACAATCCAAAACGAAAATAAACACCCAGGTTCAAAGCAAAGCAACAAACCCGCGAATGACCCACAAAACGGTTGAAAATAACGGTAAAATCATACCTTCAAATCCAGCCCTCCTTTTAAGTAAATGCACATCTACTGCTCCCATCTTTACCCAGGCGAAATGCGTCGGGGATGCTCGGAAGCAGAATGCCGGGTAAAAGACGAGTTCGCCATCGTCGACTGTCGCCATCGGGTCATTTTTCCGGCTGTGGATGATGGGGGATGGGACTGTTGAGGTTCGGTCTTGGGGTTGCTTTGTTTCTGGTAGGCGCCGATCATGCTATCGGTTAGTCACGTGTGTTTACTATCGAGGGGTGTTTTTGGTAGTGCCTTAGGCTGCAGTATGATGTCAGATCTCATCGTGACCTATTATTACTATTGTATATGTGAGCTTCTTGTGAGGATTTGGGAGATTTTATATAGTGCTGAGCGGATATTGACTTAGATTTGAGGGGAACTTTGTTTAAATGAGGGCTAATCTAAGGTTTATTGGTTTGGGAAATTAAAGGATTTCGTAATAGTAGAAGATGATATATATTCGCTAGAGCGCTGCATTATTAGCCCATAGCAAGTAACTCACAGTTCAACCATTGACCATTATTGAGCTTTGTTTTTGTGAAATATTCTTCTTCCTCCTCTTCTTCCTCATCCTCTTCTTCTTCTTCTTCTTCTTCTTCTTCTTCTTCTTCCCTAGTTTCTCAAGATAAAAACTAGACTAAATTGCTACTTTCCAACAGTGGATGCTCAACCGTCATCCAAGAGGAGACATTCCAGTCGCATGCTTTCTAAAGCATAGTGAAATATAGAGATGGCGGCGAACAACGTGAATAAATGATGGATCTTGATATAAATCTTTAGCTCAATAAGCGGGGCTGAATTCAGGCTTATATAAGTGTTGCAGTCAAAGGTTGAACACTGCCTTGGTAATCCAGAGTCGGAGCAATGAAATGCAGTAGCAGATACAGCAAAGACGCTGGTCAATCCATAACCAGCAATTCTCACCAAGTTTTTAAAGAGCCACTTGGACACGACAACCAGGTGATGAGGGATCATGTGGTCCCACACCTAATCTCCCATACGACGCGGGGCAAAAGCTTCCATTGATTATTCCAACTGCGTTCATGTCCACGGAAAATACAGCCTCAGCGAGTAATTCCGGATAGAGATAGACTATATTCAGCATAATGCATCCCACTAAAACGATCTGCATCGTTGGTGTTACAGGGAATCAAGGTGGTTCTGTTGTTCAGCGATTCCTCCAGGACCCCACTTATCATGTCCGGGGCCTAACGCGCAACCCCTCTTCGAGCAAATCCCAGGAGCTCGCTGCGCAGGGGATAGAGATTGTCCAGGCTAACCTCGACGATGCGGCTAGCCTAAAGTCAGCTTTTGCAGGTGCCAACGTTATTTTCAGCGTCACCAATTACTGGGAGCCGTTCTTCCGAGCAGACTGCCGGCAGAAGGCTGCTGAGCTGGGCATATCCTGCCGCAGGTACGCCTACGATGTTGAATACCAACAGGGCAAGAATATTGCCGACGCGGCAGCAGCAACTGTCGACACTTTAGATGAAAATGGATTTATTGTGTCGACGTTGAGCCACGCTGGGAGGTGTAGCGGGGGCAAATTCGAAGAGCTGTACCATTTTGATGCGAAGGCAGACGTCTTCCCAAGCTACGTGCAAAGTAATCACCCAGAGCTGTCTCGGAAGATGTCTTGCGTGCAGACGGGATATTTCATGTCCAGCTATAAGCTGGTCCCAGATGCTTACTTCGGGAGAGCTAATGATGGCTCCATTGAGATGACGTTCCCTACTGCTCCAGACGCAGTGGTACCTCATTTCCATGTCAATGCGGATATGGGGCATTTTGTGTACGCGGTGGCTAAGATGCCGCCTGGGAAGAGTTACATGGCTGAAGGCACGACGTGCAGCTGGGCGGAGTATATGAGATTGTGGAGTGAGGTGAACTCAGTGCGAGCATCCTATCGGCAGATCTCGTTGGGAGAATTAATAGATCGAACACCCGATGCAGAATTTGGTCGGGAAGTGGGGGACATGTTTGCATATTCGACCGAGCCGGGGTACGATGGTGGTGAAAGAGAGCTACTGCATGCGGTAGATATCCGAAAAGTAAGTTAGACCATGCTTCTTTCCAATCTTCGAGCTCTTTCATGCAATCGGTGCTCATTTACGATGCGATTAGGCTGGAATAGACTGCCCAATGACTAGTTTGGAACAATGGATGAAAAAAGAAGACTGGTCAAGCGTTTTGCAAAAGGCCTAAGCAGAACATGAGGAGAAGAGCGCAACACCCGAGTACTCGGCTCTGACTGTCCCGAAAGAATCCATGTTTACCCTGCCCATATCGGCCGATTTTCTTGCCTGTTCCCCACAGATGCGCGGGGTAACAAGTTGATTAGTGGCTTTATATTCATCCATACAAGGCAGTCAACCTTTTAGCCTGAATACACATGCCGTTGTGCGTCAATCGGTTAATGTTCTGGATTCAATATCTAATGATCGGCAGTAGCCCCATTTCCCCACAATTTACCCCCAGGTATAAGAGTCGCTGATAGAGCTTGCTCCAACACCAACAATGGACCAGTAAACACTTCTCGAGCATCATGTGGTCCCCTGGATTCTCGACGTTGTCCTTTTTAGCATTGGCGACTTCCACCCTTTGCCAACCAACTGGACTGTCGCCATACACAAATCCAATCCTGCCCGGATGGCACTCTGATCCGTCATGTGTCTATGTCAAGGAAGACGACACAATCTTCTGCGTGACATCGACGTTCATCGCATTCCCCGGACTCCCAATCTATGCCACAAAAGATCTCCAAAGTTGGAAACTAGTCAGCAACGTCTTCAACAGACCTAGCCAAATCCCATCCCTTAGCGACACCACAAATCAACAAGGAGGAATCTACGCACCAACACTCCGCTACCGCGATGGAACCTTCTACCTGATAGTCTCCTTCCTCGGCCCAGAGGTTAAAGGCCTCGTCTTCACCTCATCGGATCCCTACAGTGACGCCGCATGGAGCGACCCACTGGAATTCTCTGTCCGGGGCATCGACCCGGACATCTTCTGGGACGACGACGGCACCGTATATGTCACCTCAGCTGACGACGCCCGAATCCAGCACTACTCCCTCGACCTCCAAACCGGGGAAACCGGCCCCGTAACCTACCTCTGGAACGGAACGGGGGGTGCCTCGCCCGAAGGACCCCATCTGTACCGCAAGGACGACTACTATTACCTGATGATCGCCGAAGGAGGCACCGAGCTCAACCATGCAGAGACAATGGTCCGTTCCAAGAAACGCACCGGGCCGTGGGAGCTATGTCCCCATAATCCAATCCTAACGAACAGGAATACGACCCAGTACTTCCAAACAGTCGGCCACGCCGACTTGTTCCAAGATGGGACCGGAAACTGGTGGGCCGTGGCCCTCAGCACCCGGTCCGGACCCGAATGGAAGAACTACCCCATGGGCCGCGAGACGGTTCTGGCCCCTGCTACCTGGGACGAAGGAGAGTGGCCCGTTGTCCAGCCGGTGCGAGGCCAGATGCGAGGACCGCTGCCTCGAGAGAATAAGGACGTAAAAGGCGACGGGCACTTTGTCGACGAGCCAGATAAAGTTACTTTTGCTCCGGGAGACTCGATCCCTTCTCATTTCTTGTATTGGCGGTATCCGCAGACTTCGAACTTCGCTGTATCTCCACCGGACCACCCGAATACCCTCCGTTTGACACCCTCCCTCTACAACATCACGGGAGATGCGTCCTTCACTCCAGACCAGGGTATAACTCTCATTACCCGTCGCCAAACAGATACTCTGTTCACCTACAGTGTGGACGTTGCATTCGACCCTCAGGTCACCGATGAAGAAGCCGGCGTCACCCTCTTCCTCACCCAGGCCCAACACGTCGACCTGGGCCTCGTATTACTATCATCGCAAAACGGAACATCCTCCCCGGCATTCCGACTCCGGGTCGAAGGCCATGGGAACTATGAAGGTTCGCTTCCGGGAAAGATCGTGCCTGTTCCGGAGGGGTGGAGGGGAGAGCCGATCCGGTTCCAGATCCAAGCTGTGAGTGATGCCCAGTATGAATTCTCTGTTGCGTCGGTCAAGACGCCGGCTCAGAAGGCCGTCGTTGGGTATGCGGATTCGAGGATTGTTAGTGGTGATACCGGGAGGTTTACTGGTAAGTCCCTTCCTTCCTTCCTTTCTCTCTTCTTTTCTGGGTTGCCTGGAAAGGAAACGATGTACTGATGGCATCAGGTACGCTTGTTGGAGTTTACGCTACGAGTAATGGTGGATTGGGGACTACGGACGCGTATGTCAGTAATTGGAGGTATGAGGGACAGGGTCAGAAGATTAATTGATATTGATCTCCTGTGTTTCTTCCACACTCTGGTATCTATACCTTTGCACAATGAAAATACACACATCATGCCTACATTGAGTCCATAACCGTTCTATACAATACATCCTCATACAACAAATCAAAATGCCCCCTGATTCCCGGCCTCATAAGCCCCAAATCCATCCATCCCCATCCACCCCAGCCCATACAACGACCCGAAATCCCACTGGTTATCGAACGAGATATCCGGATTCGAAAAAGGAAGTATATCCGGCAACAACTCCCCCCCGCCCATACTCTGCATTGCAGGACTCCTCCCATCGCCCTGAATAGGAAGTAGTCTCCCATCTCCTCCCTGCTGCTGGTGTAACTGCTGGTGCTCCTCACCGCCAACAACATTGGGCCCCCTTACATCGCCATCAAGAACCTTCGACACCGACTCCTTACACTGCGAGATGCACATCGTCGCCAGATCCCAGCCGTCTTCGGCGGCGGTTTGGAGCGTCGTCCAGAGGTGTTGGAGGCTTGTTTTGCAGGTTGAGATTATAATTTTGTCCGTTGATTCGATGGTGCAACGCAGGAGGATTATTACGGTTAAGATTAGGTGGTGGGCTGTATCTGGATTTGGTGGTCTTGATGTCAGGGGGGGGGTATGTGGGAGGGGGCACTTCAAGGGAATGTGGAGGGGCGTGTGGGTGGGTACATACATGGAAGCCAGAATTCTTGTAATTGGGCTTTGGTGAGGGAGCAGACGTAGTTTACGATCTCTTGGGCAGATTTGCGGAGCTGGGAGAGGTGGTAGCGTGTGGTTTGGAGACGGTCGATGTCTGTTGATAGGGCTGCTGCCTTGATTTTGGCCACTTTTTAGCATTGCTTTCCATGGAGGTGGTGTTGAGCATGAAAGGGATTACTAACATGCAGAGAGATTCGGTTCAGCAGTAATCGGACGGCAAGATAACTTAGTTGTAGACTGCTTGATCCAGACACTCTCGTGTTCTCGTCATGATCACGGCGGAGGTAGTTCGGCAGACGATCTTCCCATTCGTCTAGGTCTGTCTCGAAACGGCGGATCTGCTTCCAGGTCTCCTTTGGGTTGAGGTTTAAGTCATAGACTAGTGGTAGAACTTCTCCCAGGATTTCGGTGAGGGTGCAAAGGTGGATGAATGAGTTTGCAGCTTTGATGCGTGTGTCCGATTGATTTGAATCTGTGATTATATCCTCTAGCATAGGGATGGGTACATCGTATCTAGCTTTGGTTATGGTTGGACTGATGCCATGGGCAAAACTCGACCTGCAAGTTTGGTTAGAGAAAATTATCACCAAAGGAGGTAGAAGCTCACTAACCAGCGGTCATGAATGACGACTGCCCACCAGAGACGAATACGCAGCGATTTTTCGCTCTTGGGCCGTCTCCAATGAGTCGGGTCACGGTTTAGCCCTAGAGTCTGAGCTAGGGTAACGGCTCGGCCGTTGTTGATGATGTTCACAAGCATGGAATAGATAGGTCGCCCACCCATGTCCAATAACACCGAGTACATGGTCGACAATGCAGGGGCTAGAAAGTCCTGTTGCAAAGCCTCCACAGCCAGGTTCCATATAAAATATATGTCCGGCTTCGGAAATTGCCTGAGCACAGGCGAATGATGCCAAAGGATTAAGGACACGGAAAAGAAATAGCAGACTAGGACTGGTGACAGCTTGTCGCCGGCTTTATACAACTCCATGAATAGTTGCTCATCAAGGAGAGGGAACGCTGGGTGGATCTCCTCGAAATACCTTACCAAATGTTAGTGGTGTAATAGATCCCAAGGGGTAGCTGGCGTACAGTCTGATCAGTTCATCGGTATACGGTTGAAGGACTTGCAATACTATCTCTTTCTGTCGCTTCCCCGGATTCGCTGCCATCGACAGGCCTTCTCTCCGCCGGGGAGCTCTAAGGTACACCATCGGAGTATCCGAGGACCCACTTCTTTCTCCAGTCGATAGCGAACTGGATTTAGAAGACATGTATCGCTCCAGGATTTTTATGTCTTCGGAGATGACAGGACTGGCAAACATGGATAGTTCGACCTTAGATTGATCTTGACCTGGTGAGCCATGATAGTCACGCCCGATATGTTCTTGGCCGACTTCTCCATCGGCCGGAGCCGGTGACGGTACTTTATCAATGGGAGTGAAGGGTGCAATTCGTGATGTCTGGGTACGTCGCTGGTCATGCTTCACTCCGCGGCGGGGCCTAGACGACGATTTAGGACTACTAGATATTATACAAGGAACTTCCTGTAGGCTGCATAGCACACAGGGCTGGTCTGGAGTTCCACCGGTACATCGACGCTTGAAACGGCGACAGCGCTCACACGCGGGGACTTTGTGGGAGCGGTATGGTCGTCGTTGGCTCTGCATGATATAGGCCGCTAGGACTGTAATTTATCCCTAATTTCCATCCACTTAGCCTGTCGGACAGTGTACTGCGCAGTACGCGACCTTGGGTACAATGTCTCGGTCGTTATGCAGCGGAAATTCGTGGAGACGCCTTTTTCCGGCGGAAAAGATGTGGGGTAAGATAAGATAATGGCTAACTGCTGCAGCTCAACCACAATCGATGCCATCAATGCCAAGAGAAAGCTGCAGATAACTAAATCCTTCTCGGCGCAGGGATAGCGGCTGACCCTGGAGCTTGGAAGAAACGTTGGCATGATTGTTGAGGCATGTGACTGCGTTTCACGCGAGGGGGCCACCATAGCTGCAGTGTCAGGCAGGTGGTAGTATGTACTAGTAGTATGTATAATACGTTATCTCTAACTATCATTCATGCTCCGTCATATCGCATGTATCTCGTGCTAGGACAGCTGGATCAGCTGAGCAAGTTGGCTTCCACCATTCTTTTCTTTGGATTCCTTTGCGCTTCCTGCTGTCTGCGCCGCTCGTCGTCGCTGATGTCATCTAGGTTGGTCTCAACTGTGTCCAAAGCGGCCTTGACCTCCTCTTCGCGATTCTCATGTCCAGCCACCGCCACCTCCAGAATATCCTTCTCCAGTCCATTGACAACCTGCCAATCAATCCCGGCCGCGGTCAACATCTTACACCCCTCTGAGCCACCGACAAACGTCCCCGGCTCCTTGACCCCAAAATAGACCTTCTGGATGCCCTTGCGATCCCCCTGACGAGTCCGGATAACCCTCTGCACACATGGCAGATTGCCCGACAGTCGCTTCCCGCATGGCTCCATTGTGACGTACATGACTAGCTTTCGGTCTGGTTCAGATGGCAATACCTCCCACACGCGGTCTTCTGGCACGGAATGCACGGCGGCGTAGTTAGACAGACAGCACTGCTCGGCGTGTGTATTACCCGCTAGTTCCATTGTGTAGCCGGTCGAGACGATCCGGTCGTCTTCAGTCTTGTAATCGCCTTCTTTGCGGGAGACGAGGATGGCGCCGACGCGAAAGTTGGTCGGGCGGGGTGGGGATTTTTCGGCCAGAGAGAGGCATTCTCGAAGGTATTTGACGTGTGGGGATTGCATGATGGTCATGTATAGAAAATATGTATATATATATATATATAGCAATGTTTCAAGGAGAGAAAACAACGATTTAAGGTATCAAACTGGTATATACATCAGAGAACCGAAGTTAAATAAATTTAAGTGTGAAAGACTAAACGGAAATAAATTAAAGATCAATGACATCGAAGGCGGGGAGAGCTCCATTGGCCGATCTAACCCAGTTGGGTAAGCAAAATGGTTTTCCCAATGGGCGCGTCTCAACGCGTCTGTTGCTGTGAATCAATTCACTTCGCCTTCTCTGTGAGTGTTTTCTTGTCCTGTGCCCCCATTCCTTCTCTGCTCTTTCGGTCCTACTGGATCTTTGGGAGGCGGTGAGCTGTGATCATTATCTATTCTGTGGCTTTCGTTTCACACTTCTTTCTACCTTTCATTATGCCACACGAAGATGACGTCCCCGATATCCCTGAAGAGGCTCCCCTTGAGACTGACCTCTATGAGACCTTGGGGGTTCAAGGGGATGCGACTGCAGATCAGATCAAATCCGCATACAGGAAGCTGGCGTTGAAGCATCATCCTGGTGAGTAACGCCCATTTACATATCCTTGGCCTGAGTGTACTATTTATACTTGATACCTCAGAATAAGAAAACCGTGAGAAAAGTGACCCTATTCTAACAATACAATAGACAAGGCCCCCGAGGATCAAAAACAAGAAGCAAACAAGAAGTTCCAGCAGATCGCCTTCGCCTATGCGATTCTGTCGGACGAGCGACGTCGCCGCCGATTCGACCTGACAGGCAGTACCGCCGAGGCAGTGGACGAGGATGACGACTTCAACTGGACAGACTTCTATCGTGAACAATTTTCGAGTGCAATCGATGTAAAGGCGCTCGATAAATTCAAGCAGGAGTATCAGGGCTCGGAAGAGGAAGAGAGCGACCTGCTCGCGGCGTTTGAGAAATACCGAGGCGATATGGACAAGATTTATGAGTCGGTAATGTTGTGTAACGTGCTTGATGACGATGAACGCTTCCGCGCCCTCATTGACAAGGCGATTGCCGATGGCAAGGTTGAGAAGTACAAGAAGTACTCTGAGGAGCCGGAAAGGAAGCGACAGCAGAGATTCAAACGTGCACAGAAGGAAGCCAAAGAGGCCGAGGAGGCTGCTAAAGAACTTGAGGAGAAGGAAGAAGTCAAGGGGACTACTAAGGCGAAGAAGGG
Organism: Aspergillus bombycis; assembly: GCF_001792695.1. Classification (NCBI taxonomy): domain Eukaryota; kingdom Fungi; phylum Ascomycota; class Eurotiomycetes; order Eurotiales; family Aspergillaceae; genus Aspergillus; species Aspergillus bombycis. The sequence goes on along the minus strand of NW_019170051.1, from coordinate 22,154 downwards.
AAAGAAAAAGAAGACCTCTGCTATGGATGACAGCGATCTAGTCGCTCTGATTCAGCAGCGACAGGCTTCCCGTGCCGAGTCCTTCTTTGATAAACTCGAGGCGAAATATGCCCCTGGCAAGAAACGAGGGGCGAAATTTGAGGAGCCTCCTGAAGAAGCTTTTGAAGCCACCGCAGCTCGACGCAGCTCGAAAAAGAAGAGGGCTACATAAGCGATGCGCGTGGACAGAACCCCGTTGGCTGTTTTGGAACTTCCTCTTGCTTCTTTTTGTTTGTTGATACTGGCCATTGTTTTTCTGGAGTAGGAGTTCTGGGAGACCCATACGGATATTTCTTGGTCCTGCTGGTTGTTTTATTTTAGGGAACTTCGTCGTCATACAGCGAGATTCGAACGACCTGGACTCTTCATGTTACAAGACATATGTCATAAAGACGAAACTAATGACTCCTTTTTTTTTTTTTTGTTGGTAGTTCTATCGAAGGGCATCTTAACATCATGATTAGCGCACCGTGAGCCCATTGTTCTACATCTACATAGAGTCCCGACAGTTGTAGGGTAATACGAGCCAGCAGTACCATCCCTGGTCAATTATTATTATCTAGATTCCTCTTGAAGAGGCGATGATTGGCAATGGCGTGAATGAACCATTAGGCTACAATTGATTCTCGTGTAACGGCGTTGGTACCCATTGAAATCCTAGTAACTTCACTCGGGTTAAGCCACCGTCTCGTCTTCATGCACCTTGTGATAGACGCAAGGGATTGGAAGTGACACCAAATGAGGGAGTGATACTCATGACATCGCCGGCATAGAGTTCAGCCCTTTTGACATTGGATCTTCTTTTCTTCTTTTTTTTTTTCTTGTCTAAATTATGTTTTATTCTTCCCCCCCTTTCGGTTCTCCCCTCAGAAACCCAGATCAAATCCCTCTCGCTGTTGCCCCGCCATAAATGCCCGAGCTCTTGGTGAGTGCCTCTTGAGTTCTCTGGGATCCTTTTTTTTTCTTACTTTTTTCTTGTCTTTGGATTTTTCGGCTGATCCCCTTTTTGCATTGAAACTTTCTGTCAAATATCCTTTGCGGCATCGACTCTGGTTGCTGATCACTGCGAAGTTTCTTTGATTCATTCCGTGGCCCGACGGTCGTGAAAGTGGATTCCTCGGGGACAAAGAAGCAGAAGAAGACCCTCTGGACGCTGGAGAGCTCCTGCCATGGGTGCTAACTGAAAAAAAGGTCCCTTGCAGACAAACTTGCGAGCTTAACAGCGCCCAATAATAATTGATTATAACCCCTCTTACTCCTTGAACACCAATCGTCGTCGCTTCGAATTACCACCACCATAGTAGTGGCGACGTCCCTCCTCACCCTAAACAAGCCCTCCCAAGGACCATTGTGATTCAAGCCAAAACAAGTCTCCTCTTCTTGGCAGCGACCGGAGAGAAACTAGTGGAAGATCGCCCGTGATAGACACGGCTGCCTACACGTGGAAGAGGAGTCGTTGAGTTTTTAAAACTACCGACTAAAGACGGTGGTGGCATTTGGATCGACTTGACAGTTTCTTCTTCTTCAAACAACCCACAGTGTGGTTTTGTTGATCTTCTTCAGAACCAAACCCCCCCCCCCCCCTCCAATTTGCACACTATACGGTTTATACTAGCACGACCAAACAGCGTCCGCCGCTGAATGCGGAAGTGCGGACGCCCCCGTCCAGACCCGAGCTAAAGCCGTCATTAGGCGGTCGATCTCCACATTCCACAGCTGTTTGGCCAGCCTCTTGATTCTGGTACGACTCGGTTCTCCACAGCTTATCAACCGCCGCAGCGGCGCCACCCACGATGCAGCACTACTACAGTAGGAAACCCGCCGCAATGTCGCTGGAAACCGCTCTGGAAGAAGAGCGCCGTGAGCTTGTTCATGAATATGAAGGTCGCAACGGTACGGGCTCGCGGCGGAACCACAGAACAACCCCGACGGCCCCAGCGCGGAGCCTGCTGGATATTGCTCCATCGCCTGGGGCCCTGCCTCCACGGCATGGGTCCATCGCCGGCATTGGCGTCGGCGTGACTCCCCCTTCCGCGCGACGCAGCTGGCATGAACCTCTGGTCACAACTACGTCTAGCACTGCACCTCCTCCTGTCAAAAAAACTTCCACCCCACGACGCACGACATCGGCCGTGGCTCCCCCGCCCCTCCCGCAGAAGAAATCTTCCACTGATTCCGAGGACGCTCCCCGCAGATCCAGCGACCCGCTTTCGGTCACCAAGGATAGCAAAACCGATAATAATAATAGACCCCGGCCGAGTATCCGCTGGGACGATTCAGTCACAATGCCGCCTAGTGTCCTCTCTCAACGGCGTGCGAGCCAGGCACAGGAAAAACCGCCCACCAAGGCCCTGCAGGGCAGGAACGCCATGGCAGCGGTGATGTCCGGTCTGGATATACGGGTCGGATTGCCGAGTTTCACGAGAGGGAGAAGCTCGTCACGGAACAACTCAGCGCGCGGGACCTCGTTGGACTCGCGCTTGTCCCCAAAGAATCGCTGGCTCAGCCCGAGCTCTCGAAGCCCGGCATCCCAGTCGACCAAGCCGACAGCAGAAAAGTCGAAGCCGACGGAGATAGAGAGCGCTAGTAAACAGCAACCTGTTAGACCGGCAGCTCGCCGCCAATCATCTGACGACGATGTCCGTTCGCCAACGCCTGGAGATGAACGTTTGGAGAAAGACATGTACGACAGCGAAAATAACCTAATTGAAACCAGTGAAGAGGAAGTCGATGATTCTACCTCGAGCGATGATGAGGCTAGTTCCGAGCGTGGACGAAAGAAAACGCCAGACCGTGCTACTCCTATCGGGGACAATGAAACAAGCTTCTCAACGACCGATTCGAAAGAGCGTATGTGCCCCTCTGCTCGCTTTTATCTCTTATGTAATCACTAACATATCAATAGAAGCTTCGGCGGATAGCCCCGACGACAAGTCTGAAAAATCGGAGTATACTCATTCGGCGAAACAGGGCCCAATCCCGAAGAAGCCTGAGGTTCATCCTCGAACAAGCTTCGACACTGCTTCGGCGGCAAATACCCCCTTTGGATCGGAAGATGAGGCGGAGTTGTCCGACATAAAACGGGCGCAAAAACTCGGAATCCAAATGTCCACCATTGACAGTTCCGTGCACAATAGGTCTATCCGGACTATCATCCGCGGTGACTATACCGGCCTATCAGAACAAACGGAAAGTGGTCGTCGCCGACAGCGCAAGTATCTGGTAACTACGGACCTCAGTGAAGAATCCGTTTATGCCCTGGAATGGACGATCGGCACGATCCTTCGAGATGGCGACACGATGTTTGCTGTTTGTGCTATTCATGAAGAGACCGGTGCGCCAACCTCCGTTCAAATTGGGGAGGGCGCCAAAGCCATGCAGGATGCTGCGGCCGTTGTGGGGTCGCAGACCGAAGAGACGGCGCAGCAATCGCAAAACGATTCGTCCACTAATTTATCGCGTGCGCTCTTGAGCCGACTGGGCTCTGGAACAGACAGCAAACCCGGCTCTGTCGATTCTCGGGGGATGTCCAAAGCGGAGTCCGAACGCGTTCATGCGGTTGAAGTTATCTCACAAACGTGTGTCCGACTCCTCAGAAAGACTCTGTTACAAGTACGGGTTGCCGTTGAGGTGATCCATTGCAAGAGCCCTAAACATATGATTACCGAAGCTGTACGTGGTGCAACTATGGACCTTTTCCCCTTTGCCCTTACTCGAAGCGACTGACATCTTTCTTGTTTTCTAGATCGATGGGCTTGAGCCAACCCTGGTCATTGTCGGCGCCAGGGGCCGGAGCGCTCTGAAAGGGTAATTATTCATCATCCTACTCGAAAGCACCTACAAAAGCTAATGCCCTGCAGTGTACTTCTCGGGTCATTTTCCAATTATTTGGTCACGCATTCTTCGGTTCCGGTCATGGTTGCCCGGAAGAAGCTGAAGAAGCAATCCAAGACCAAGAAGACGAACATTCGTTTGTCAAATAATCTGTCAACACCCAAGAAGCTTGCAATGGCAAAGGTGGATTAGGTTGACAGCACACCTCTCGCGTTTGCATTTCGGATAGCTGGACGGTTTCTAGCCACACGGCGCAGGTCTTTTTTTCACGCACTTTCTCGATCATTTACCTTCAATTCTCAACCTGTATGATTATGAATTATTGTTACCATGATGGACGAAGATGCCCTTTTGCCTATCTTTCTTTCTGTTTCTCTTATCATCGCATGAATACTGCTTTTCTCTTTTCATTTCTTCTTTTTTTTGAATGGCGTCCCTACACGCATAGTTCCATGTGGTTAAGGGGTCAGTTTGATATGACAACGATCAGCACAAGGATATCCTCATGACATTTGAATATCAGAATAAAACATAATGAGTTGGGACGAGTCCCCTAGACAGCTAAAATTGTGTCTCATCGGTTATATATGTAACAATGTGTATGTTTGTAGGCGATGTCATAGCTCGAGCTGGTATCACGTGCACGGGTCACCGCCCAACGACTGCGGAGACCAGCCATCATATCGGACTACGTACGATCTCACTTGGCCCCGACGTCAGGAGCTCCTCTTCCTTCACTCCCCACCCTCTCCTTCGCGGCCCCCTCCTGTATCCATTCTCGGCAGCTGGTCAGGAACTCTGCAGCCATGGCGTCCGAATTCGTTGACCCCAGAATGACTTCCGTCAAGCCTCGTATTCGCTACAATACGATCGCAGGTATTAACGGACCGCTGGTCATCTTGGATAATGTATGCCCCTCCACTGTGTCTTAGATGACAAGCTGAAGAAGCTTTCATGTCAAGTATTTAAGCTCACAATGGTGTTGGCTTAGGTTAAATTTCCCCGATACAACGAGATTGTATCCCTGACTCTTCCTGATGGTACCGAACGGTCTGGTCAGGTCCTGGAGGCTAGAGGTATGTTGAGCTTATCCAGAAGAGGCCCTGGCAGGATCGATCAGAGAAGCTAACTCAGATATCCGGTGAATAGGAAACAGAGCCGTCGTTCAGGTGCGAATTACTCTAGAACATAAGTTTTTAATACAAGTTGCTTTCGGGCGGAGCATTAACGTGGCTTTCCGGCTAGGTGTTCGAAGGTACTCCGGGTATTGATGTCAAGAAGGTATACTACAACGGCAATAATCTTTTTGGGTTGTTGCACACCTTGCTGGATCGTCATGCTGACTTTGTCTTAGACCAAGGTCGAGTTCAGCGGCCACAGCTTAAAGCTGGGTGTGTCGGAGGACATGCTGGGTCGTGTATTCGATGGTTCGGGTCGCGCCATTGATAAGGGCCCTAAGGTGCTGGCGGAGGATTATTTGGATATCAACGGCCAACCTATTAACCCTTACTCGAGAGTATGCGCCCGCTATGCCCTAGTGGTTTCGATGACGGAGCTATAGATCGCTAACGGGATGGTGTAAAGGTGTACCCCGAAGAAATGATCTCCACCGGTATCTCTGCCATCGACACCATGAACTCTATTGCCCGTGGTCAGAAGATTCCTATTTTCTCCGCTTCTGGTCTTCCACACAACGAAATTGCTGCCCAGATTTGTCGCCAGGCTGGCTTGGTCGGCAAGCCGACTAAGGACGTCCACGATGGACACGAAGAGAACTTCTCGATCGTCTTCGCCGCTATGGGTGTTAACATGGAGACTAGCCGTTTCTTCACCCGTGATTTCGAGGAGAACGGCAGTATGGAGCGTGTCACGCTGTTCCTGAACTTGGCTAACGACCCTACGTACGTTCATCATCCAATACTCGGGGTCCTTCTGCGTTTACTGTACATGCGATACTGACTATTTGCTTTAGCATTGAACGTATCATTACCCCTCGTCTTGCCCTGACAACCGCCGAATATTACGCTTATCAATTGGAGAAGCACGTCCTGGTTATCATGACTGATCTTTCGGCCTATTGTGATGCTCTTCGTGAAGTCTCCGCTGCCAGAGAAGAAGTGCCCGGTCGTCGTGGCTACCCCGGTTACATGTACACTGACTTGTCCACTATCTACGAGCGTGCTGGACGTGTAGAGGGTCGTAATGGATCTATCACTCAGATTCCTATTCTGACTATGCCTAACGATGGTGTGTTTCCCTCCTTCGATCAGAGAAACAGTGTGTTGACCTTGTATCAGATATCACCCACCCTATTCCCGACTTGACAGGCTACATTACTGAGGGCCAGATCTTCATTGATCGTCAGCTGTACAACAAGGGTGTCTACCCCCCAATTAACGTCCTTCCATCCCTGTCGCGTCTGATGAAGTCTGCCATTGGTGAGGGTCGTACCCGTAAGGACCACTCTGATGTGTCCAACCAGCTGTACGCCAAGTACGCTATTGGACGAGATGCCGGTTAGTCACCCCCACCATGAGTCCCAAAAAGCCATGCGGTACTGACAAAAATTATCACAACAGCCGCCATGAAGGCAGTCGTCGGTGAGGAAGCCTTGTCCTCCGAAGACAAGTTGTCCCTCGAATTCTTGGAGAAGTTCGAGAAGACCTTCATCAGCCAGTCCCCCTACGAATCGCGCAGTATCTATGACTCCCTAGACATTGCCTGGAACCTGCTCCGCATCTACCCTAAGGACCTCCTCAACCGTATCCCCAAGCGCGTCCTGGACGAATTCTACGCTCGCTCCTCCCGTAAGATCGCCAACAAGGACACGAGGGACAACAGCGTCCCTGAACAAACTAAGTCGTCGACTGGTGATCTCATTGAGACCTAGGTTCGATTCATCTCATAAATGAACTGAATTCCCGAAGATGAGAAGAAGGATGACGGCGGCGGGCGGTTTTCTTTTTATCCCGAGATATCTATTCGTGTTTGCTTTATCATTGCATGTTAAGCTATTCGTCTGTCTTTGTCCGCTACGAACTTTGCATATACTCTTCATCGTAGTTGTATATCATATAGCTCATATTGGTCATTTCCTTGTTCACCCTCTTGATGACGCTGGATACGTATGTAGGGAATAATCTACTGGTACCGGTGTGACAAAATAGAGTGATAAGGAATAGAAAAAGAAAAAAGAAAAGGATAATGAATCTAAACAACACCTAGGCTGCATGCTGGATATCCAAAACAGATCTTAAAAACAATGAACCCCGAAAAGACGTCATAAGAAACGCGCTAAGTAAAGAAACTTTTCTCTGTATTTTATCATCACTCATCAGCGAGTGTCTATCGAATCAATCAACCGTAGGACTATACGAAGCCCGGATATCTAAAATAGATCAAACCAATAGGTGTTTAAGCCTCGCGTAGTAGTAGCAAGCTTTTTAGAAACGCAGATCCCAGCCGATCTTGGGACCCAGGCGGGGAAGTTCATCGGCAACGCTCTGGACATCCTTGTCACCTCTGCCGCTGAGGTTGAGGACGATGTTCTCGCCCTTCTTCATGGTCTTGGCGAGTTCCATGGCGCCGTGGATGGCGTGAGAGGATTCCAGGGCAGGGATGATACCCTCATATTGGGCGAGGGCGCGGAAGCCGGCGAGGGCTTGGGCGTCGGTGGCGGCGATGAACTGGGCGCGGTCGCTGTCCTTCCAGTTGCTCAGTTCCGGGCCGACACCGGGGTAGTCGAGACCGGCGGAGATAGAGTGGGTCTCGGAGATTTGGCCGTGCTCGTCCTGCAAAACGTAGGTGCGGACACCGTGCAACACGCCCTTGCTACCGCCAGAGAGGGTGGCGGAGTGTCTGTCAGTGTCGACACCGTCACCTCCAGCTTCGACACCCAGGAGCTTGACGCTGGTGTCCTTGGAGAAGGGGTAGAACATGCCGACGGCGTTGCTGCCACCACCGACACAAGCAACGACTGCATCGGGTAGCTTGCCGATTTGCTCCATCATTTGCTGCTTAGTCTCGTCACCAATGACGGACTGGAACGTACGCACAATGGTTGGGTAGGGGTGAGGTCCAATTGCAGAGCCAATGATGTAATGAGTGGTGTCCAGATCAACAACCCAGGCACGGAGGGCCTCATTGACGGCATCACGCAGGGTACGGCTTCCAGCATCAACGGCCACCACAGAGGCACCGAGGAGCTTCATACGGAAAACGTTCAGGGCTTGACGGCGAACGTCTTCTGCACCCATGTAGACAACACATTCCATGCCGAACTTAGCGCAGACAGTCGCAGTAGCAACACCGTGCTGGCCAGCGCCTGTTTCAGCAATGATTCTCGTTTTGCCCAGTCTCCGGGCAAGGAGGATCTGGCCTAGTGCGTTGTTGATCTTGTGACTTCCGGTGTGGTTAAGATCCTCACGCTTCAACCAAATGTTTGCGCCTCCAACATGCTCTGTAAGACGGTTGGCAAGATGAAGGCTGCTAGGTCTGCCCATATATGGGTAGTAAGAACGGTATTCCTCCCAGAACTTGGGGTCGTTCAAAGCCTCTGCGAATCCCCGCTCCAACTCGGCCAGGCAGTCCATGAGGGATTCGGGAACATACTGTCCACCGAACTCACCAAAACGCTGTGGCTGCGCAGAAGGGTTTCCGCCATTGAGAGCTTCGAGTTGATCGGCCAATCCCGGGCCCGAAGGAGCATCGACATCAGTGACAACGGCTGTGGGTTGGGAGATGGCCTGCTGCTCCTTCTTCTCCACGAAGTCGATCACATTGACCTGGCGTATAATTGCACCCTGCGCATCCCTCTCCAGTTTGCGACCGGTAACACTGGAGAGGTATTCCTCGGCATGCTTAGCCGCCTGACCAGCAGGGGCTTGACCCAAGACCGTGATAATCTGGCTACCAATAACACACCCCTCGGCTAGATCCTGTACAGTCAGGAAGTGCTCGCGAGTACTGACACCGAACCCTAGGGCAGCTGGCACATTGCCAGACCAGTTGTGAACACGAGACAAAAGCTCAGGAAGGTTTGCGCTGAGTTTTCCGGTGGCACCGGTGACGCCCATTCTCGAAACGACGTAGATGAAAGAATCGGCGATCTTGCACAGGAGCTTCATGCGGGACTCTGACGTCGCGGGGGCAATGAGGGGGACGAAAGAAAGGCTGTACAAGATGTCAACACATTGCCATTCAAACGAGCAAGTAGGGAGTATCATGCGAAGACGTTCACTTACCCATTGCTGGTGCAGTGTTCTCTGAAACGCACAGCTTCCTCAGGGGGCAAATCGACCATAATGAAACCATTGACACCAGCCTCCCTGCAGTCCTTGAGCATACGTTCCTCACCATAACGCATCATAGGGTTGTAGTAGCCCATCAAAAGGATCGGCACTTGGAGACCTCTACGGCGGGCTTCCCTGACCTTCTCAAGGACAGTTGTGACTGTGACGCCGTTCTCCAATGCCTTGGTGTTAGCCTTCTGAATTGTCGGTCCGTCGGCGATGGGGTCAGTGAAGGGCACTCCCATTTCGATAATGTCTGTATACCTCGCCCCATTGCGTCAGCGAACTGCATTCCAAAACGAGACTGATAAGTGGCGGGGTATAGTATGGGGGAGCTGTCACGTACCAGCGCCTCCATTTTCCAAGCCAAGGAGGATATCCACAGTCTCCTCGACGGTGGGATATCCGGCAGTGAAATACGCTACCAAGGCGGCGCGCTTCTCCTGCTTAGCCTTGGCAAAGGTCTTCTTGATGCCTTCCATGGTGGCGGTGGTGAGTGAGGGGAAGGGTCCAGGGACAGTTGACTTTGCGAACGGGCAGGAAGATAAAGGGGTGAAGTGGATCCCCGGAGTGTCAATTAGGTCAGTTAATGGGTGGGATATGAGGGGGTCAATGGAGAAGGAGGAAATGAAGTCCCGGCTAAAGTCACGCTGCGTTTTGAGTCATGGCGCATCTGGTCTCTGCATTCAAATTGCCATCGCCGCTGTCCCGCCGAGTCAGGTGATGTGGCGATAAGATAAGCCCGGTCAGGAATTCTCTTCCCGTACGGTATGTATCGATTGTACGGTACCATCGGAGGTACGGGATAGGGTCCGGAGATTAGGGCTCGAGTTATCACCAAGTATTCCTTCCGTACATAAAACAGAAACAATCAGCTATTATTAATGGGCGGAATCTTGGTACTATACTATAAAGCCATTCTCAAGTCAATCAATAACACAGATGTGGTTGAATGGAATCGATCGATCAATCAATCAATCAATCAATCAATCAATCAATCAATCAATCAATCAATCAATCAATCAATCAATCAATCAATCAATCAATCAATCAATCAACAAAGACAAAAACAAAAACAAAATATAGCGGTATTCACAGACGCCAAAGCTATGCATATATAGTCGAGGTCGATCCAAATAAGTAAAAGAACACAAAGTCTGCCTGAAGTCTCACTATGCTCAAGGCACAAGTGAACCACGGCGCATCAGAAAAACAAAACACATTGCACACTTTTCCTTCGCCATCCCACCCATAAATTCCAAATACCCAGACCTGCGAAACCAAAAGGAACGACAGCAGCGCCATGCTATGCCAAAAATAATTGTACAATTTCCGGAAAGGAGTGAAATCCCAATGCCCCTATATAATGCAAATGCTGGAGGGAACGGACAACAGATCGTCTAAAATGCGTCATGTCAACAGGCTTTAAATGACGAAAAGAATGGGGCATTAAGACATGAAGAATGAAAGGAGAGACGTCGATCATGTAAATGATCATCAAAGAACACGCTGAAGCCAACTCAAAATAGCCCCAACATGTTAGACATGGTTATTGACCTAGCGCCGTGGCTTAAAAAAGGAGTGACGATAATGGGATATCAGGAAGGATAAACTCGAACGCACAAAACCGAAAACGCCGTGCAATGCGATTGAAAAAGGGATAACGTATTATAGAGGTCCCGGCTTAATGAGACGGGTCTTGAACGGAGTATGACATTGGGGTCAAGTAGTTGTATGTGGGGCCTCCATTTGTGCCAGGAGCGTTGATGAGAGGGTTGATCTCCCAAGTCCTACTAACAGGTGCAGTGAGACCAAGTTGACTCTGTTGTTGGCAGACGGCTGGATAAGAATAGGGGGCAGCCATAGGATGGTAGGGTTGGCTAACAGCAGGTAGCACAGCCCGCAGCTCATGAGTGCCGGTCATGGAATGCCCAGGGTGATGTGCTGGAGGGGAGTATGCTGCGGCTGCCACATGGGCACCATAGGTAGTTGATGGACCAGTGTCCGAGACAGACTGTGGGGATGCCGCGTTCGGGGGTTCAGTGCCAGAGTCCGATGCAGCTCCATTACTTGTATAAGTTGAGCTGATGGGTGTGGGAAGCGCCCCAGCAGTCGAAGAGTAGCTTGCGGACTATGACCCAAGTACGTCAGTGTTTGCGTCAAAGATTTGCAGCAGAAGGAATCCACCACTTACGTATTTACCAATGATCTTCTTTAGTGCATGACCGAGTATCCGCCAAGGGAATACTTTGACATCCTTCTCGATATTGCGTGGCTTTGGCGCAGGGAAGCCCATGATCACCTTGAAGAAATCCTCGCTATCGGCTTTTGATTTCGAAACGGTAAGTGGCCTGAAGCCTTCCAGGTTCCTGCGAATACGATTCTTCTCCTCCACGGTGAACCTAACACCAACAAGCGACTCAAGCAGGTAAATGGTATCCACACTCGTTATGAAGCATTCATCTTTGCCATCCCAGTAGATGCAACTAATGCAGATACTGTTGGGAGCACGATCTTCAGGAGTAACGGGGTTAAAGTCCGCATGGATGGTGCTCCCACTTTGCATACGAGTGAATTGAACCAAGCGCCTCTTGGTCTCGCGCTCCTCTTTAGTCCAGCTTTCTGTCATCGAGTCCAAGCTGCCATTGAGCTTCAAGATCGCCTTCGAGGGATACATGGCATAGGGGTTGAACGACTGGGTGTGATGACTAAGTCCGCTTGACTGTTGCAGTGTGGAGGTGCGAATAAGCGTTGGGTTGGTAATCCGCCCGGGGGAAGTTGGCTTTTGGTGGCGGAGGCTGTGGGCATAAGCGAACCCAGGAGCTCTGGAATCACCGTGAACAGTCACGTATGAAGGGCTCCATGAAGGAGCGAGGGGCGAGGGTGCTCGGATGTTGGACTGTGACGTTGCCGTTACAGTCGAGTACTGCGCGGGAGCAACTCGGGGTGACGAGGTTGGGTGGTATGGAGCGACGAAGCCATTCATCCCAGGCAACGATTGCAAATAAGGCGAGTAAGAGTAGGCTGGCGGCTGCTCCTTGCCATGGATTGGCGGCCCAGTCGTCCTCTTGCCTGACCTAGGTTCCTCCGAGTATGACACGATCCTCTTTCGGGACTCGTCCGACGGCGAGGGATGGGAAGCGTTCTCATAGGTATATACACCAACCTGAAGGGTGGTAGAAGGACACTCGTTTTGAGCATTCATCGCCACTTGCAAGGGCACGGCGAAAGATGGCGAGCCCGTCGAGATGAATGGAGGGGTGTCCACCGAGAGAGCATACTGAAACAAAGAGCCCTGGAATCCTAGGAAATGCGGCACACACTCGCACTTCTTGGAACCAAAAACCAGGTAAAGAGTTGCATAAGATGAAGTGTGAAGGTCATATGGGGACTGGATTTGCACGAATACCCGAGTCCCTTCTGACCCTCTTTGAGGAGAATAAGAGATAACCTCTGGCAGTTGACGGGATTCGCCACCTAGCATGGGTGACCGACTGTCTTCGTAAGAGCTGGCATATTCTTGATTTCCCATGTATGGGACACAGTCGGATATTTGACTCGCATGGTCGGCCATGGGAGATGGCACCATTGGTGTACTCGTCACGTATGGGGCCTGACCGAAACTGGAATAGGAGGCACCATCTTGTACGGACCTAGCAGATTCGTAATCTAGATATATAGTCAGCAATTCTGTCTCAAACAAGAAAGGGTGGCGCCACCAGGTTTCTCTAAATAAAGCACCGGAATACCAGTCCCGAGCAAACTTACCGAGCAAGGCCGCCTGTGGAGGCTTCTGAAGGGTAGACATAGACAAGATAGGTTCAGACTTGGCCAACAGGCCGTCTGATAGCGAACCGATAAACCGTGACTCTTCAGTGTCTGATAAATCTAAGGATTCGTCTAGAATCAACGGGGTTTGGAAATCAGGGTCGAACTGTGAAGTGAAGATGTTAACAGACGTCCAGTGTTTTCGAGACAACAGGACAATTTGGGAGTCTCTAGCGAGACTGGAAAATAACATAGCTTCTTAAACACAAGAGAGAAAAGCAAGGCAAGATGGTTGGAACAGGGACAATTGGGCAGCAAAAGGAGAGACAGGACGAAGTATATCGACGTACCAAAACACCGTGTGCCTTCGAGTAAGCCAGCTTGAAGGTGTTGCAGAAACTGCAACGAAACACAACCGCTTAGAAGCGAATGACAGCGAATTTAACTGGGGAAACGATAGGATGGCGGAGAGTCTTTAATTGCTCTCCGAGACAAAACGAGTGACGACACGAAGCGGCTGTCAGGCTCAACAAGGAATACGCAACAACGGGCTTCGAATCAACGACCAGCATCCAACGACGGAGTGTGAGACCGGAAAGGATGGCTGCAGGACGAGAGCTGGAGATAAGCCACGCTAACAAATGCTGCTTGAAAAGCCACCTATAGGGACCCAGTTTGCATCTGCGAAGGACGTATGATAATTCCACGTACGGTCCAGGCTGGCGAGACAATGACTGAATTGCGCAGGCCAATCTCAACGAGTGAGTGGTATCAAGTCGACGCAGACAGAAACAAAAGAGGTTTTACTCTTTGGAGCCGACAAGACCCAGGTGAACTGAAAGACAGTTGGGGCCACGAACTACCTAGCTAATGAGTACGAACCGTCCAAAGGTGAAAGGAATCGGCTTGCTGCATAAGCTAGTAGGATTGACCAAGAGTAATAAAGGATTCAAAACCGCAGGCGAGGCTAGCGGAAAGCTATTATGCAAAGTTCACCGTCACCAAATATCTGACGAAATAGCCTACGCCATAAGAATGTCAATAACAAACATCCGGGACTAGGGGAGCAAAACCATTCGGGGAAATGACAAGCACCTGGGAAAGTCCATCATGGGTCCTAATTTTCCTGGGGGCCCTTGTGCCCCAAGGGCACGACCTGGGAGAAGCAAGGAGCCCAAAAGGCAGGGGACGGATGCAAGGCACCATGGCATCAGTGGCAAAGGGGATAATTAAACTAACCTTAAGAGATTACTCCCTCCAGCGAATTTAAAGCCCTTTCGATTCTCCAGGAGCTCACTTGAGAACTTTGCTGGGACTTTCGTAATCAAAAGGTGCTGTTAACCGAGACAATGATTCACGATGCTGTAGGCCCAGATCGAAATAGTACGAAGATTGGTAGATAACCGGTTAGAGGCCCACCCTTGGAAGGAATCGAGACCAGACAAAGGCTTGAGTAAGAGAGTAGATGACGGAGGAGAGTCGTGGACTGGGGGCACAACTTGACGATCTTGATGTCCCTCCCGGAGTACAAACGAGGTTGCGGGTCCTTTCTCTATAGCTTGTGAGCCTTTTTGAGAGCCGACAAACGGCAGTTGAATAGTGCGCACGGAATAAGTAAAAATGACTGCCAGTCAATCAAAAGGCAATCCTCCTAGACAACCTTTCTTTCTTGTCGAAATGAGATGCCAAGGATGAATCAGTCGGATTTGCACGGAATCGACGTCCAGGCAGAAGTAGCAAAACGGAAGTCGTCGAACGAAGAGCGAGCGCGATATCCCGTGATGATCCAATAGTATATAGAAGTGCAAGTAAAACCGTCAATGCATCCACTTCCTTCTCTTCCTTTCCCTGTGAACCTGATCTTATTTTCTTTTTTTCTCCGGCTTCTCTTCCACTGTTTCTGATTAGACCTTCTCGTATTTTCTTTTTCTTTTTCCTTTTTTGAAATTGTTATTCTTCTTCGTCAACCAACGTAGCGAACGTTATATAGTTTCGATAAAACACAAAGCGAGTGTGATGACGAACGTGCGATGAGCGAGTGTAAAAACGAAAGTAAGAGAAGTAGTTGTCGAATCCGTTCAAGGTGCCATAACAGGAAACCAAGAGGGAGGGGGGGGGGGGGAAGGATAAGTAATAATAAAACGGGGAAGAGGAGGTGAGAAGTTTAAAGGGTTTAAAAAAAGAAAAGGCCAAACCAGACAAGGGACCAGTACGAGGTGACGAGAGATATATTATTTTTTTCCCTTTTAGCACTAAGGCCGAGGGATGGGGTGGTTAAGGGCACTGGAAAAGGATGCTGGTCCTTAGTCTTAGTGTGGCGGGGATGCAAAGTAAGAGGGAACAAGTAAAGAATCGAGGGTGGTTATAGGCTGGTCAAAAGGCAGCAGTAAGATGTACTCAGTAATACTGGGGCTTGAATGAGGTTGGTAAAAGTCAAGTAAATAGTAGAGGATTTGACACCCAGGGATCTTTTGATGTAAAACTGGGATTTTTCTTAAAAAAAAAATTGACGGTGATTTATGATTCTTGTTCTTATTATAATTCTTTCAATTTTTTCTTCTTTTTTACTTCCTTCCATATTCTAATTTATATAGATCAAATATTTTAATTTCATTCTAATTTTCCTTCATGGCTCTTGCTTCATATTTTTTATCTTTTAATTTTTTTTTTTTAGATCACTTACTATAATCGTGTTGAAAGTTGGGTTGTTATAATTACCAGTACTATTATTGTTATGATTTTAATATATTTTTTTTAATCCGTTTAGTGATTGAGTATTATTGATTCTAATAATTATTATTACCATTGCTAAACCAGATATCCATAGGTATTTCGGTATAGTAACGGAGGATGTATTTATGGAGCATGACCTCCGGCGGAGCCCATTACTAGTATAGTTAGTGATTCTGGTCGGATTGAAGGAGAGTAATTGCTGGGTTTTTGCTCCAGTCGAAGGTTCTTGGGTTTCCCTCCTCCACACCACATCTGAACCGTTACCAGTCCGTCCATGGAGAGCGTGAGAATGGACGGTCTCCATAATATTCTTCGACGAAGTTTCCGCGGTGTCCGCCTTCCTTCGGAGATCCACAGAAGGCAGAAAGAAAAAGTGACCTCATGGCGGCCCTTTTCCTTTCTTTTTATTTCGGTAGTATTGTCTTATTTTTTAGGATTTCTTTTCGGTTGTATTATTCACTTATCCTTTTTTTCGGGTCTTTCTTTTAACCGCCCGTCCTCAATTTTGTGGTTCGTGGATAACCAAGCTACTAGTCTGGATACATTCCATCAGGACGGAAGATAGCGTACTATGGGTAGTTCTCGGAAGAGGTGGGAAAAGCATACCGGCCAAAAAGAAAGAGGGAGAAAGGGAAGAAAAGAAAAAAAAAAGAAAAAAAAGAAAAAAGTGTGTGTGGAGGGGGTGTTCTTTCTGAAGGTAGGTTAGCTCAGGTCTAAAATAATAACAAATGCAAATATGATTCGAAGGAAAACCCTCAATACCCAATCCAAATCCAGAAGCCTACTAGCAAGGGTGCTAGCAAAGAATAGCAGCAGACACCGTTCGGGCGGTCCACGCCGCCTTGAGCCTGTGGATCCACCCAGAGGGTGGAAAAGCATGGGATCAGTCAGGGCTGCAGAAGGGGAAGTGGATGGAGGGTCATGGGAGAAAGAGACCTTTGGAACTCCGTACACAGAAGGATTTGGATTCAACAATGTCTATGGGCCGGTTAGAATGCTGAGGGTCTTCCCATGACCCGGTGGCTTTCGTTTATTTACGCCTTTTATGTACGTTGTCAAAAGATAAGATGATGAGTCCAAGTTATCCAGCAGGAGGATAGTAGTCTTTCTTTCTTTTTTTACTTACACACACACGCTCTCTCTCTCTCTCTCTCTTGATGCGTATTTTAATCAATTTTCTGTTCTTCAGTGTTTTCTCAAAAAAAAAAATAATATCTCGGATCGGCTTTTTTTCTCACCCTCTCTCTTTTTTTTCGCCCTGTTAACTAATCAGAAAATGTGAAATGACCTCATTTGACTAAAGAACCTTGGTACTTGACGGGAGCTACTATGGTTATAGTGGCAGCATCAGATTTGCACCGCCTCTTTTCCGCCTTCTCTCCTCTGACCCGTAACCCTACCTTTCCATTCAGTTTCTTTGCTTCTTTCTGCACTATGTACGGAGTAAGTTAAGTGCCTCGGTATGCATTATTCACGAAGACCCACTCGGAGCACCAGTCCAATTAGATGGAGTATGATCGAACCTAGTAGTAGTCACCCTAGCAGACACCGAGATGTGATAACTAGTACATATAGAAGAAAGCTCAGGATAACGAATGCGAAGTGCGTCAAGTTCTCACGCCCTACGCCTTACGGATTGACAAGCTTGATACCTCGGTAGAACCAAGCTGTCTCAAGGTAAAACGAGTAGCAGAATCGATATGCAGGACAAAAAAAAATGAAAAAAAAGAAAAGAAAAGAAATCAATTAAAATAATACAAAAGGCACCGTAGGGAACAATGCCCTAACCCATCATAACCATGGCATATTATTAGTTCTCTGGAAGAAGGCTCCTACCCCACCCATGCCCCTTTCCACATCGGGCAACTTCTGTCCCCCAGGTGCCAACTTGGAACCTCAAAACCTATCTCTCCTATTGGAAGTTTCTTAATTTGGAGCCCGGGGCAGAAGATTCGAAATGTAGTTAATCCGACATTTCGCCCTTATCCTGGTCTTTTCCCCTTTGGGAATGCCCCGTCCCGATTTTAAGAAGTTACTCCATACTTCTCAGCCTATCTCCCGAGGACATGCCGTATACTTATCGATGACCGACTTCCGGTGGAGGTGGGAAAAAAAAAAAAAGAAAAGGAAAGAAAAAGAAGCCTCGGGACCTCAAAAGACGCATGGCTTTGTCTTGACAAATCAAATTGTACGGTACCCATCGTTGAATGGAGCCACTGAGAGAAGCCTAACAACCGGGAGACTTTTGTTCGACCGGTGACTAAGGGCTACCATCCAAGCAGCCGTCCCGGTTTTCCGCCTTTTGCTCTTTTGCTTCTCTTTTTCCTAGCCAAGTAGGTAGACGCCTCCGGTTTTTGACTCCACCTGCGATCTATGGAACCCAACTCTGGTAAATGGATCAAGAAAGCTTTCCAAGATTGACCTGTTATTCTGCTAGTTCTTTAACTTAACGACCCAAAATACTTTTGATAAGTCGCGTACAAACCAATCATCGCAGTATCTCTAATAATATCTCCACTAAGTTGGGTGGTAAAAAAGTTTATTTGGCTACGGGACTTGGACCCTGCGAAGACGAACACGAGCCGTCAAGGTCACGACCGGTCAGACTGATGATTCGCATGCCCTGTCGTGTAAAACGACACTACAGTCAGCCCACGCTGTGGCGGCGGCTCTGTCAAAATGCAGCATTCCAGATCTATTCTTGTCGAACAAAAGAAAGCAAACCCAAGGGTGGATGCCTTACGATGAGATCGGTGCCTGACGATAGGTTGAAAGGAAGGCTAATGTCGACTAGTTCCAATTCCCTCCCATGCCACGGGAACGTTAAAACGGCAGTGAGTTGAGCTGCATACCAGAGTCGGCAAGGTGCCAACAATTAAGACTATGCTACTATCTCTCCTATGAACCAAGGTAGGTGAAGTAGCTCTGTACTATGCTCGTCGGACCCCAGCAAGCACAACTTTCACGACTCCAAAAGTTCCCATCAATGGCACCCGATCGAGCCTAGCGGCCGATCTAAGATGCTAAACATAGCAAGTCTTGCATTGGTTTTTGAGCCATGCAAGGGTGATGAGGAGGTGATTGGCTTTGAAAGTACACGAGAGGTGGACCACTCCACTGACACCTGGTACGCACTGTCTAAAATCCGCTGTCTTTCGAATCCTCCGTCCTCCAGCGCCCGTTGTGATTTGTTGCCTTTAATCCGGAGGTGGCACGATGGATGCGCAACAAGCCCTTCACCTGGGAGGGTGGTAGACATGGGTATTAGGGTAGTAGCGGCGGACGTGACTCTGCACTGTCACCATAACTCAACAACAAGTCACCGTTGGTCATAGGTGGCTACTGAACTGAGTTGTTGAGGATTCCCTACTAATTCTTACCGCTTCTTGAACAACGAGGAAAATCCCTCTCAGCCGCCTGGTTAAGCCTTCAGGCTTGTTGTCCATTGATTCTTATTTTCTATTCTATTTTATTATTCTTATTTTTACTTGGTAGGTTTTTTTTTTCGCCTCTTTGAATCCAAGGTCATCTTATGATGCACCGGCTTTTGTCCTCGGAAATCATGAGGTCATCTCACCACAAACCAATTCAACTACGGCGAGCAGTTCTAAACTACCACAAACTAGTAGGACTAACACGGTTGAAGGAACCCAGGGCAAAGGGGAAACATAAACCGAAAGTGTGTCCCACCAGTTTCCGATGAGGTCACATTGACAGTCCAAACTCAAAACGTAAAAGAAGAAATGCAGAAGGCAAAAGCGCAGATCACTCCAGGAACGAGAAACAATGCACAGCACCTACCCCCGTCCATCCCTCACAGATGGCGATGATCCTCAAGCACAACCTAAACTAAACCAAATCCAAGATGAAGCTCCGATTCGTACACAGTAGTCAACAAAAACTCTGGTACAACAACTTCCGATGACAAAGCAAATCCCGAGTCCCCTCCTGGCTACTCTGGGTAAAGTATGTAACTGGTGGTGGCTTTTGCTGCCGTTTTCTGTTTTCTGAATTTTTTTTTTTATTATTACTATTATTTTTACTTTCCGAATAGTCGGTCTACCCTATAACATATAGATACGTACCAGATAGTGCTTCAGAACTCCACATGGAACACTCCCTCGGATCCGGAGAACGCCGAGCCCTAATATTGTGCATGGGAATTCCGGTATAGAGTTTGGAATTTCCCATCCGCATGCTTAATTTGCAATGTCCCGTGGGAATCAGGGGCCGTGCGACGGGATAAGAGCGGTTTCAATTTCGAAGCACGTTGGAACGCCGTTTTTTGCCTTGAGTCGAGCATGCGTAGTTAGGGTTAGATTATCAGTGGTCTGTGGGGACACCCCCAACCCTGATCAGCAATCTCTTCAGGTGCTTGGCCCGAATCGGATGCGCGCCGACGATAGGGTACATATGTAATGATCGCTTTTTTAGGTTGACAGATACTACCTCATGATAAGAGCGGCTAATGTTTACTTTCACTACAGGAGTATGGGCGGGAGACTAAACAAGGCCAGAAACGTTCTCGAAATTCACCTCGAAGAACGATGACAATCGTGTGACAAGAGCCTATTCAATTCAGCTAGCCTTCGTATGGCTAGATGGGAGCCTCGAATGATCGCCCAAAATGGAAAGTGAAAAGAGACAACGTGAACTTTGAAGTACCCAAAAGCAAAGAACAAAAAACGCCAAAAGAAGAAAAAAAAAAGAAAAAGACGCAAGAACCCTAACTCGGCGAATGCTCGGGAAAAATCCCACTCGATGAGAACTAGTTCAGGTTCATAGCCACATAGGTCCCAAACCTGTTATTCATATGCCAGTTTGCTCCATTAACCTCTAACCCCCGGTAGCAGCGCTAATCCGCTAGTCCCTGGTCAACGGGAGTAGTGGGGCGAGACTCTTTCGGTCCGTATCGGAAACCTCAAGTTCCGAACAGGGTATGGTATACGGAGCCCCCTGGAGCCCCCTCATAGGCCAGCTGAAGGCAGACCCGGACGGAGCTTGACCAAATGGGGTTTATGGGCCCCTTACCGGACGGGGAACAAACTTGATCTGGAATTGTTATTTTCGGTTCCGTAAACCTTTCATCAGCATTGCCTTGAAGTCTAAACTCTGTGAGGATTTGGAGGCATTGCGTTGTACAAATGGGGATTTTGAAGAGGATATGGATACGCTACGCCGTATTCGAAACGGGCATGGATTCCTGAGTTTGGGAACTATATTTTATGGGTCGGATTTGGCTATATGGGAGGAGCCAATGTTGTTGGAGGGTGTTAGTTACTATGTGGGAGCTGGTAGATGAACTTAGTATAGGAGGGGATAAGCTGTTGATAGATCAGGAACCTACAGCGCACTAGTTTATTCCATGTCTATGCTTAGCTTCGGAATACCCATACTAGTCATGAAGGTCGCCGACCAAATACATGTCGAGTCATTCGGCATGTGTGCCCCCACACCCACGATGTGTGACATCGGTTTGCCCTAGCTCAGATGACTCCATAGTATATTATCACTATCTATTTGAATTCTGAAAGGACGAGTACCTAGTATAGAACTATACTGGGCAGCTGGACGAGCCTGTGGACACAGGAGACGCGTGCTATACAATTCCAGGGAGAAGGCCCGGTGTGATATCATGGTCCCATGTCGATAGTCCACAAGTGGGTTTGAGCGTATTCCTTTCGTATAAGGCGAGAGTAGGGCGCAACAAGAGCTGGACATATGATGGAGGTGGGATAGTAGTTACACAGCGTATGATGATCGTCTTGGCTTTGAATCATGCAGTATCATCGCATGACATTAACCGATCGGCATAATCGTATCTCGATAATCAAGCAAGGCAACCCCAAATGCGATGGGTACTATCATGAAGAGAAGCCCAGCACAGACATCATCCCATATTTCATATAGAGAGAGACCACGAAGCACTGAAGAGTCAAAGATGCACAAGACAATCCAATCCAATCCCTATATGAGAAGAAGAAAAAATATTGTATGTCCTTGCGTTGTGCATCTTGTGAAATTAAACGAGCTGGATATATCCCTTACTTACACATACAGCTCTGATCCCACCCCCACCCCTTTTCAGCCCAGGGCAATCCTCTCAGAAACCTTCGACAATCCTTATGCTAGGGTGAAAAAGTGACTAGTGCCTTTAGCTAGGGGAAGCCAGGGCGAGAATAATAAAGTTGTGTGAAATGTCAATTGTTATGTTATCCTCCGGGATTTCGGATATTTCTTTTCCACGCACGCTACGGAACAGTACCGAGAGACAGAGACCCATGTACAATTAATTGTCATACAGGGTACATCGTACATACATCTGCATGCCGCACGGGGTCAGAGCTGTGACTTTTCGGCCTGCGGTGCGGTGCAGCCACAGACTAAAGTTAGCAAAGTGCTTGTCAAACAAGATCCTCACCAGGTCCCAATCGGGCCCAGTGAGCCACCAAGGAAAAGGAAGGGGGCAAAAAAAAAAAAATAAAAATA